>NC_080193.1:111430276-111733306 GCF_030028045.1 Hippopotamus amphibius kiboko
CTGTTAGGAACGATGGCAGCAGACATGCCTTTCATCAATTAGTCTCTACATTCAACCCACTCTGGGGAGAAGGGAAAGGGAACAAGGCAAAGGACGCAGCAGGCCACAGAAGCCCCAGGAGCAGTAAAATCCCTTAAGGTGTCGGCAGAAAACAGATAAGCCTTTGGCATTTTCCCTTTGGGGCTCTTGGCTCTGTCAGGTTGAGGACCTGAGTGAAATGATTAAGAGAGCACTTTCTGGAAGTTCAAGCCTCTAACCCACTGCATATAATCAGGCTCACCCAGCAATTCTTTATGTAGGAACAGGCCCAAGGCTAAAATTGAACCAGAAGTGGATCATTTCTCATTCTGCGGTGAATACTACTCCTTCTGAATCAAATTGGAGGTCACTGACTAAACAAACTGGGAAGCGTGCGTCTTACAAACCAGGAGAGTTGCTTTGTGTGAACAAACCTAGAGCTTCAGCTTTTTTTTGATCTTTATAAGAGAAAACATTCCCCAACTCACAGTAAACACTACCTCGGGACTGACAACTGAGAACATGTACAAATCATGTCACCCTCGCCCTGCCCAGCTTAAAAAGTGGGAACCAAGATATATTTGAACACACACGCGCGCAATGTTTTGATCCCAGAGAAGCTGTATGCTCCTGTGATGAACTTTCAATTTTTGATTTCTGCATATGACAAAACCTACCCAGTATGTTTATCAACTGTATCTCTCATATTTTCTCCAAAGATCTCTCCTGGCCCCTTCTCTCTTCTTTTTATACTTACTCTCGAACAGGAGAGTCTCATTCATTCCTGCAATTTCAGCTATCATCACTACAGAAATGACTATCAATGTTTCTCTATAACCCAGTTATCTCTATAACTCCAAGCGCAGATCTTCCTTGACCTTTTGGAGGGCATTAATGATGTACACAGAACTGGAGAGCAAAATCCTCTGACACATAGCCACCCCCCTCAAATTCCACAGGTCCCAAACTCCTCCTATGTTCCTGTTTCTGTGAATAACATCATTCTCTTTTTATTCACCCAGTTCAAAACCTTGGAATCATCTTTTCTTTCTCTTGTCTCCCACACCCAACTTGATGCAAACTTTGTTGATTAACTCTGTCACATCTCTTGCATTGATCCCTGAATGCCATTCCCACCATGCTTTTCTAATTTAGGAGCTACGTTATGCATTAAATAGTGTTTCATGGATAAAACTAGAAACACAACCACTATAATATTATTTCAGGGAATATATTCTATATACCTTCTAGCAAACCAACTTCAATTCATTCCTGACTCTGTATACAATACCCCAAATTTATATCCAGTCAGTTTCAAATCTTGTGACTCTAACTCCATTGCTCTTATATTTGTTACCTCCAGATAAGGTCCTGCTGGTATCCCAATTTCTGCCCTCAAAACTTCCACTTCCTAATTGATCTTTGTTACATACATTGCAAAAAGATTAGCTTTTAAAAACACCAATCTAATCATGACATATCCCTACTCAAAAACTTTCTATAATGTTTCTAACTCAAGAATGGTTAATCTGGGGCTTCCCTGGTGGTGCAGTGGTTAAGAATCCATCTGCCAATGCCGGGGATATGGGTTCGATCCCTGGGCCGGGAAGATTCCCACATGCTGTGGAGCAACTAACCCCATGGGCCACAACTACTGAGCCTGCGAGCCACAACTACTGAGCCCACACACCACAACTGCTGAAGCCCGCACACCTAGAGCACATGTTCTCCAACAAGAGAAGCCACCACGATGAGAAGCCTGCACACCACAACGAAGAGTAGCCCCCATTCGCAGCAACTAGAGAAAGCCCATGTGAAGACCCAACACAGCCAAAAATAAATGAGTCAATCCCAACGCAGCCAATAAACAAACAAATAAATAAATAAATAAATAAATAAATAAATAAATAGCATATTGTATTGTATATTCGAAAGTTGCTTAAAAAAAACTTTTTAAAAAAATGGTTAATCTGGCATTGAAGACCCTCTGTAATGTGGCAGGAACCTATTACTCCAATTTTCCCTCCTTCCACACTTATTCTGATATCTCAGCCACTCCATCTTGCTTTCTTTTGCTGAACAAATTACGGTATATACATTTCAAAACAATCACTTCACTTTGCTTAAAACCCACTAATATCCCAACTATAAATTTCTTCTTGTCACATCCTACTCATCCTCCAGATTGTTCAAATCCTATAACCTTCAGGAGATATGATCAGTTTTCTTCCCCTCCCTCCCACCCACCCCCGTGTAAACTAACTGCTAACTCAACCACCCTGGTAAATAAAGGAGTTAACACACATACATTTTACTAGTATTCTCTTTCTTTGAAAGAAAGATAGGAGGGTTTGTGTCTGAGATCCTTTTAGGAAACATACCACGCACAAATAGCCATGTATTATTCTTCCCTATGATATAAATGAAAAGTACCCACATAATTAGGTTAGCAAACAACTAGGAGATATGATTTGCCCAGCTGATTAACCTGAGTGTTCCCCAAAAGGGTTCCCTCCATGCTACCATCACATGGTCATTGTGTCCACCCAAATCATATTGAGGCAGAGATTAGCTGGATAAGTGACACTCCCCCAGTGTTCCTCTCTCCTGACCCTTCCAGTCGAGTTGTAAAGAAATCTTGATGACTCCCTTGATCTCTATCAACTGACATGTATAGGACTCCTAGATAATCAGAGAGGGTCCTCTCATCCAGCTAGAAATAAAAATTTACAACTGAAAGCTATTGGGAGGAGCATTTTTTTTGTGGTTGATAGTGAGGCATAAATCAAATTCACTGTGGAGCAGACCACCCCCCTCAGATTTCCAGTATCCATCCTGGAAAAGATAGAAAAGCCCTCCTGCTGGGAACCACTGCCATCATGAGAACTAGCATTGTGCCACTCAGGTATTTTGAGAAAGAAAGGAGGATTTTTCTAGAACATCTGATTTAGGTCACACTGATGATCACATTGTATCACCAGCTTGTTATCATAACAAATATGAAAATATTTTACTAGGAAGAAACCAGACTCTGACAGTTTCAGGGAACCTAAATGTCTATGCACCCAGTGTGGAAAAATTTGTTGTTAATAATTCATCTGGACTCTGCCACCATAGGCGCTTCGATACAGATCTCCTTTCAGATTGGACTTACCCAACACAAACTGAATTGAGTCCCATAAGCCAGAAAAAAAAAGATAAAAACCAAAATTACCTGCCTTCACTCACTTTTTTTTTCTTTTCTTTTTTTTCAAGCTCTTTATTGGAAAATAATTGCTTTACACTCTTGTACCAGGTTTTGAGGTACACCAAAGAGAATCAGCGGTGTTTATACATATATCCCCATATCCCCTCCCTCCCGTGACTCCCTCCCACTCTCCCTGTCCTGGCCCTCTAAGGCATCACCCATCATCGAGCTGATCTCCCTTTGTTATACAGCAACTTCCCACTAGCTATCTATTTTACAGTTGGTAGTGTGTATATGTCTATGCACTCACTTTCTATAGCTGTCATGTTAACTGGTTGTTTTCATACCTCCACTTTACCCAGAGCTTCATGGTCTTTTTGTTTTTGTTTTTGATAGAGAAGTTGAGATACACAATCACAGAGAACATAATTAGAGTCATAGAATTTTAGAGTTGGAAGAGAGAGACCATGGAGATTATAACTGAGAATAAAGTTTATTTGGAAGATATAATTTTATTTTTCCCCCTCCATGGGTTAAACGACCAGTACAATCTGCTCCAGATTGCTGTGTCCCTTCTTTAAAGTAAATTAACTACATCTTCTAAAGAAGGGAATTCTTTTCTCTTTGCACATATTTTAAGCGGTAGTTACTGGTACCTTTTAGAAGGTTTTGTCTCTCTCTTGCGGCTGTCCCTGCCAGAAATGCAGTCTGGCATCCGCTCTTCTCAGCGAACATTCTAATTACAATATGCCCCCTTTTCCACATAGTCTCAGGATAAGTGAAATAAACAAGTATGCAAAGAAACACCATCATTAACAACTTCAAGGATGCAGGGAAAATTATTATGATGAAAGAAAATGTCCTGATGCATTCCTTGATAAAATCTTCAGGAAAGGAAATGTATCCTCTAAGTGTAGTTTTAACACTAAGTAAAATACAGTTGGCACAAGGATGGTAAAGTCAAAATCACAAAAGGAAAGAGAATTAGAAGATGTGGATTCCAAGCCCAACTCTGCAAACAGTGTGAATACCAGACAACCTAGTGGAAAGTAATTTGGAAATTGTAAAAAAACAAAAAATTTAAAAAGCATGTTATGTAAAGGTATTTTTAACCACCCTACGTTGTACACATTCTGCCCTATCAGCATGTAAACCCATAGATGTTAGCAACCTATTTGGGTTTTTTTGGTTTTTTTTAGGAGGACAGAGTCAATTTTCCTATATAGTATCTTACAAGTAAAAGATGCTTAATAGATGTGTGTTGAATAAAAGGATACATGAATAAAGAATACAAGAATCATCAAATAATTAAGTTATTGAATGAATGAAAATATGTTAAAGGAAAGGGAAGAGAACAAAACCGTATATGGCCCATAAACACCCTAACGGTTTACAGTCATTGAACAGCATTGTAATGTGGCACACAAACAGCTTTCACTTTTCAGCAAATAAGAGGCTATTAATCGAAGGTGTTTCTCTACCTACTTACAGAGGAATAATATTTCAAAACACTGTCAGTCACTTTCAGATTTTCTTTTCAGACAGGGGCAAGCCAGAATGCCCCCACACTAGGATGGGAATTACAAGGGCTATTCATCCGCAAGCTTCAGGACATAAACTGATCACCAGCTGGGGTCAGGAAGAAATTATGGAGTCTCCTAAAAGCTTCCTCCAGAGTGTGCTGCAGTGCTCACTGCTGGAGTCACAACACCAATACTAAAATGAAGCTCAACTGTTATTTTTTTATTGAGTAGCAATTCTTACAGTTTTCAAAATGAGAAGAGAACACAACAAAGAAATCTGCTCAAACGGCACCAGCAGCTCTGCTGTTCTGGCTTCCAAACAAAATGCAGGCAGTGGGTGATGAAAGTAAAGAAAACTGTGACATTGTTGATCTAAAACCCACAGCATTCTACCTCTGTGAAGGACTACAATATTTCACCGAAAGACCAGGAAAATAACATAACTTTCTCCTGAGAAAGTACACAGAACAGAAGGGCAAATATTTCATCTTTAAGGTCAATGGCTGTATCACCGTCACTTTTCTCACCGAAAAGCTACTTTGGAAGTAAAGAAATGCCCTATTCAAACATAAAACTTTTCAGCCCAGGCTAGTAATTTCATTAAGTTAAAATGGTTTCATAAGATCATTTCATCTGGGAAAATAAACAGTATACATAAGAGATGAAACTCCTTTCAAGGACACGATGGATGCTTTAAAAACACACAGGAGACAACTGCTGGTGGCAAAGCTGTTGGGGTTTATTTAAAGAAAAACATAATTGTCAGACATTGGTTCCAATAGCTGGCGTCCCAGGAATCCTGGATGACATATTCAAAACAAGCCTTGATCTTTGGCTGGCACGCGTGCTTCTCAGGCACAGACCTTCTCACTGATGCGAATACAGGTGAAGCTGCCTTACAGCATTAGCAGAAGCCACCAAAGTCCTTAACCCCATCCAAGCTCTTCACTCCTACAGGGAACAGCTTGAGGCACTGTGCTGTGCCCAGAGTCAAAAGTTCATTCCATCTCAGGGATACTGGCAGCCAGGGCCCCTGAAAAGAACACGGCCATACTCAGCAAAGTCAAAACGTATCGCCAGATCCTCACTGTTCACCTTAGATGTCAATAAGAACTCTGGGAAAAGAATGAAAGCCAGATGACTATACCTGTTTTCAGATTAATAGTGCCTTGAATATGTTGGAATACAGTATAGATTAGAAATAGGAATATTAGGTGGTGCTGAGCTAATTTAAAGAAAAGAGGAACACATTTAATCCCAGGGCAACTCTCCTGGGCTTGTAAACGTGTTCATGTAATAACTACATGTAGAGTGGCTGCTCTGTGTATGGGGGATAGGAATACAATGGTGAACAAAGCTTGGACCTTGTCCTTCAAGTGTTGAAGTAAAGCATTCAACAGATAAACTCTTTTTCTTCCAAGTTTTCCCTAGGTCTCAAACTTCTGTAATGCAAATGGGAGAAAATGACATTTAAACCAAATGTGGCTCTGTGCACTTGTAGTGGAGGAGGGGTGCAGGTGGTGGCAGTGACGTAAGTCACCTAATCAGGGAGAAAGGAGAATGGGAGGATGTGGAGTCATTGCTGCACTTGTTTAGCAAAGTCATTGGTGAATAACAGCCATGCAGAGGAAGCCCAAGCAGGTTTATGGGTAGGAAATGGAGAGGACTGGATTGTTCAGCATAAACAAGTATGAGAAAATATTACTTTTCTTTTTGGAGAGGCTGAAAGGCAGCATAGAGAGGAAGGAGAGAGAGAGCGCGCGCCAAAAAACATAGCAGGCATCCGGAACTTAGGTTGAGAGAATGGCCAAGGGACTTTTTAAAGAGCCCAGTGTTCAATTTTAGACTATCTGACTGTGGAATGCCATACAACTTCCCTCGCTGTTACCCACTTCTTCACTGAAATGCCATCACACACAGCTGCTTCCCAGAGTGGTATTTTAGGAGTGTGAGGGAAAGAATCAAGGAAAAGAAAAGTGTCCCGTGTCTGGGTTGGTGCCAGGGCAGAGATAAAGGAACAGCCACAAAACACAAAATAAACCACGAAAACCCAGCATCGGGGAAAAAATCAGAGCCCAAGATGACGAGATGAAGTCAACTCCCTGGACATGTGCAAAACTCCTGGGACTGGTATTGGTATTTCCTTTAAGGTGCTGAGTAGCGAGTCTTAAGAGCAGCAGGTGACATCTGGACTGTAATTCTGCAGGGCAGGACCGTGTCTTTGTCTTTGTGTATCACATCATGCCTCTGCAGGCACTAGTACAAACCTCCTAGGAAGGGCATGTGAATGTGTGATGAATAATTTACAATAGTGAGATGAAATCCCAGCACCTAACTACCAAACAGGGAATCAAGGGCTTCCCAGAGGCCTTCAGGTCTGAAACACAGGAACTGCTCTGTGTGCACATGGATGAGTAATTGCCTCAAGACCCTGGTTTCAGAGGCTCCTAGCCAGAAATTTCTTCCCTGTCAGTCTGCCGAAGATTGAGATTCCTACCATTAGGGATCTTGGGATAGACTCAAGACAACAGATTCAATAATATTATGTGTTGATTATACCTCAGTTAAAAAAAAGACAACAGATTCAAGAGCAATGCCTTCATACCAGGTTCTCACACCCAGCACAGAGAGAACCCCGCCACATTTTGAAAAGGTTTTCGAACACTCTTAGAAGTTTCATTACGTCATTTCTATTCTTTGAATATGAAAACAGCAAAGACCAAGTTGGTAATTCTTTGGGTTATGAGTGGTTTTTAAGGTAGAGCCACCTTAATGTCAACAGAAAAAAAATAAACAAACTGTATTTTTAAAATAGATGAATTTACTCTTACACAGAATTATTTCTGTCCCGGTGAGATGTTGCCTAAAGAAAAGAAGTTCCTGACACTTAGTCATTCACTGATTTACTGAGCACAAACAATGCCAGGCACAGAGGATACTAACGTGGACCAGGTAGACATAGTCTCTGCCTTCATGGCAGTAGCATCACAACAGGAGATACAACAAGTAAAGGCGAAGTTCTGACACAGAATGGGAGGTGCCGAGTTACGGGGATACGGCACACAGTGAGAGCAAGCCAGGGGCCACTCAGATCCCAGGTCAAGAACAGCCTTTGAGAACTGTCATGTGACTTGAAATCTAAAAGAGGGGTAGGATTTGGCTCAGCAAGAGGCAGTGAGGAGCAAGCGGGAGAGGATTCTGGGAAAAGGGAGAAATACGCACTGGATCAAAACTGCAGATTAAGCCCAGGGTCAATCACCAACCAAGCAGGAGCAACAAAGTTTCTCTTTTTATTCCATCTAGTATTTTTGAAAAGAACCACAGCAGCAATCTTTAAAAGCAGCACACCATTGTTAGGCTTACTTATTGTCCAAATTTGCTTCAAAAGTTAGAGTGATTTTTACTTTGAATCCCACATGTAGGGAGGACACCATCTTTTCAGGGTTTAGAGCCAAGGTAACAACAAAGGGCAGTGTTTATTGAATGCTATTTCTGCCCCAGAATTTCTCTGCGCGTTCTATGCTCATCGGTTCATTTACTCCTCACAATAATCCTGCTATTGTTGCATTTTATAGATGGGAAAACTGAGAGAGAGAAGTTAAGTAACTTGTCTGAGGTCACAACATTGTGAAGTGACAAAGCTGGGATTTGAACCCAAACGGTCCAGTGCTAAAGTCTGCGCTTCTAACTGTGGATTATGTGCTCACACGTTAGGGAAGTGAAGTAAGTTTCCCATGGCTTAAAAATTTTACACTTAAAAAATAAGGTTAGAAAGGAAAATGAAAATGAGATCATAAAGAGTCTTACGAGCCATATCAAAGAGTTTCAACTTCTTCATGAGGGGACCAGAGAGTCTTTGAAGGTTTTTAGGCATGGACATGACATAATCTGAATTGCTTTGTACCAAGATCTCTCTGGCTGCAGTGAGAACACATGAGGGAGGAACACGGCTTTGGGCAAGGAGACAAGGAGGTGACAGCAGAACTCCAGGTAGGAGGTCGTACTGCTTGATCTACGATAGTAGCAGGGAAGATGGAAACAACCAGACATATTGGAGAGTATTTAGGAGCAGAATCAACAGAACTCAGTGACCAACTGGAGGGGCGTTGACAGAGAGGGAGAAAGTCAAGGATGAAGCCCACATTTCCGGGTGGGTGGTAGCAGAGGGCACAAAGAGGAGCAAGTTAAGGGACAGAAATGGGTTCAGGCCTGGACGTGCTGTTTATCCAGCAGGTGCTGTCCAGTAGACACCTGGATGTGAAAATCTGAAGTTCGAGAGAGAGAGAGAGGGAGAGAGAGTAATTAAAACCATCGGAGTAGATGAGCTTCCCCCTGGCAAATATGCTGTGTGAAAATAAAAGAAAGCTGGGAAGAGAATTCCCCCACATTTACGAGATTGGCAAAAGAGAAGTCTCACAAAGGAGACTGAGAACAAGTCCTCAGAGTAGCAGATAGTCAGAAGAGCAAAGAGAAAAAGTGTCAGGAAGGGAGGAGAAGTCTAAAGCTGCCAAGAGGCCAGAAGATAAGGATTCTGGAGGCTCCACGGGATACAGCAACAAGGACATTATGAATGACATCATCAGTGAGCTGTTTTCATGCCGAGTTGAGGGAGAAGTCACACAGCAGCAAACTGAAGAAAGTATGGGAGGTGAAAAAGTGGAAATGGGCTGTAAATGTTAGGAGGTTTGGCTGAGAAGGGGAAGAAGAAATTGGGCAGAAGAGTACCGTTGTCATCACTTTCTGAAAAACTGTTGCTTTTCCCAAAGATATGAACACAAAAACTGATGGAAAGTAGAAGAGAATCAAAGTGTTTATGAGAGATCCCAGAAAAGGCAGAATTGAGATTTCCGGTAGAGAGGGATCCTTTAGTCTGGATGAAAGGAGGTGTTAAAGATTAATTAAACAAAGATGCTCTTAGGTTGAGTTGGCTCTAATGCTGAGGCAGCGTATGGAAGCAAAGCAAAATCCAAGCCAGCAAGCCTCAAGCTTACAGAGTTGAAACCTATGGACAACCAATCACAAACAGCCAATGAGGCTTTAAGTTATAGCCAATCCATCGTTTCCTTGCTTTGGTTCCACCTTTTCTCTCTAAAAGTCTCTCTCCAGCTCCTGTCAGTGGCGTGCTCCTAACCACTTACGGTTTGGCACTGTGTGATTCAAATCGATTTTTGCTTAAATAAACTCTTAATATTTTTAATATGCCTCAGTTTATCTTTTAACAGACAGAAGGAACAAGAATGGCAGGCAGGCACTTGGTAGGGGCAGAGCAAGAAGCAGAGGCCACTTCTGAACAACAGCTTCTCTTTCCTCTGAAACAGGGGGCAAGGTTACCTGCCGAGAGTGAGAGAGAGGATTAGGGCAAGGTCCGAAGAGATGACTCTGCTTCTTTGCCGCCTTCGCTGACCATTTGTGGGGGCAGCTCAGTTCTGTCCCTGAAATTGCCAAGTCACTAACAGGAGCTCCTCATGTACATCCTGCTTTATTACTTCAGGAGGGATAGTTTAAATATTAAATATCATGAATAAAATTATGCTAGACAGAAAGGAGTTATAGGAGGAGATAATGGAGCCTGTCAAGAAAAAAAAATCAAGAAATTATCCTATTCTAAAGCTCCTTTACAGTTGAAATGATGAAATATTTCTATAGAGGATGGATTTTAGAACCATCCCTCACCATTGTTTTTGTCTATTTCTATATTCATATTGGGCCTTGGGGTCTCTGCAATAACTATATAGAAAATTCTGCCATAAGACAAAAGTGCCCAGCTCTAAATATTTGTGATGGTGCAGATTCTTTTAATCTCCCATATTGTATAATATTACAAATTTCCAGAATTGAATCCAATTTATATTTCAAATTATTTCTTCATTTTTTATAAAACTTTCAACAAAGTACAGTATGTTGCTTAGCTATCCCTTTATTAGATCCTATGTGTTAAATTTCATTCGGAAATCAAATGCTAAAACTATCTCTTTTGTAGAATTGATATGCTACCTCCTTCCTGATGACAAAACTTATGCAATGTACTAGGCCTCTTGCTTTGACATGGCTAGAGGGAAACTGTTACGTCTAATTGGAGCAACTCTGTTCACCCTTGTAGTTAGCATATTCCTCCTTTTCCATTTCCTCTAGTCTGTAGCCTGAACCAATATGTCCCTGCAAGACAAACCTTTTGGCATATGTGATACAAATAAAATAGTTAAAAGACCAACGCAATCTTGTGGATGGTTGAAAGCAATTCAATTTCTCCATGAACGCTGTGTTTACCTGGTCTTCATAGCACATAATAAATCTGTTATAAACTAAATACTTAGTCTTGCTCTAACATCCTGAGCCTACAACTAGAAAAAAAATTATCTTGAAAACTTCTCATAACTTAGATTGCACTGTGTCCAAATCTACTAAGTGGCATTCCAACTTCTTATTAAACCACACAACAATGTACAAGGAAAACAAACAAAAGTATAATTCATCAGTGTTTTTAAAAAAAACTTTGGATCCAGTATTTATCAGCTATTTTGTTGCCCATTTCACCTGGCCCTCTTCCAGAAAGTGGCGTTCTCATTTTACTGAGAATAAGTGTAGCTCTGCTTGCTTGGTAGTTTTTATTCTTCTGAGTGATTTGTTTTACTCAGTTTATACCATTCACATGCCTCATGTTCTTTTCCAGGAGCCAGCCCATGATATTGAGAGGCGATACACATCTGGTACCTTTAAAAGTAGCATCTGTATTGCCTGCAATAATTAGCATTTTGCTTTATGGTGCACCCTGCTTTGCATTTATACTGCACCCTGAATCCAATGACTTTAAGACCTTGAATTAGTTAATCTGTACAACACTGCTACCTTGCCCAATAGCTCAGAAAGATCTGAAGAAATTTTATTCAAATTTAACCTAGAAAACGGGTGAAAGTGAAATTAGGCAAGGAAGGCAATAAAGCAAGCAGCCTAGAATAAGAACACCTGGAGATGAAAAACCTGGAGCTGAGTCTCTAAGCCAAACTACTTCCCTAAGAATTCCTGAGCCCTAATGAAAGCAATTAACACCACACACAGCTTGCCTCCCCCACATCCTGCCTGCTGCTGGCCTCTCAGTGGCTTACCTGTCTTCTCCATGGTAGCATTAAAATAAAGCAAAAATTACTTGTAAGACAAATAAAGGGCAGCTATCCTGCCATCCTGTAAGGTTTCCTTTATGCTAAGTGAAACAGGTATTTTTAAAACCATTCAAGAATACCACCTTATTTCCCCCCAAAGCAGTAGATTGTTTCAAGGCAATTTTTACAAATGATTTCTAGAAGTTATAGTATTCTGCTTTGCTTTTGCAAAAAGCCGAATTCCCCTCCCCTTCGATATACCTAGCCACTGGGCAGTAGATAAAGGATACATGTAAATTCTGTTCCTATCTCTATAGATAGAATTTGGCAACTTGCTTCATTTTGGCATAGGAACAAGTTCTTTCTCTGCTGAAGTTGTAGGTTTACTAAGAACCCAGAATGCATCTTCAATCTCATTAGCTTTTCCAAGATGCAGGACTGTTGTGATGCATTTTAGAATTTTCACTATGTTTATAGGATGATTCACAACTTAAAATAAATGAGTCGTTCCAACATCGTCCTTTCCCCACTAGGTGAAGACTGTGCCCTTATCATGTAAAAAATTTCCATTATTTTTTGGAGTCTATTTCTGAACTTCCTATTTATTTCTCTGGTCTATCTATGCCCTGGTAGCATACTGCATTAAATTCTGAGGCTCTATAATAGGTTTAATATCTGGTAGTACTCATCTGTCTTCAATGTTCTTTTTTCAGAATTTTGTAGCTATTCATATTTATTTTTCCACGTATTCTTTTGCATCAATGTGTACACTTTTTAAATATACTATTCATCTTTTTATTGACATTCCAACATATAAATTAACTTAGTAGGAATGATATCTTTATTGACTATGACTATCCAAAACAAGGTACATATTTGTCAGCAGTTTTTTTGGTGCCTTTTAATACTGTTCTCAACTTTTCTTTATATAGACCACACATATACTTTATTAGGTGTATTCCTAGGTATTTCATTTTTATGCTGCTACTGTATATAGGATTTTTAAAAATTACTTTAGATCTTAAAACTCGTTATTTGTATATGAAAGCTATTGATTTATATGTTAAATTTTTTACTACACTATCTTATTTATCTCTTTTTATTTTATTTCTTTTTCTGTTCATCCTCTTGGGTTTCTGAGGTTTAAAATCATATCACCCAGAAATAGTAATTTTTTAAAACTTCTTTAAAGTTTTGTAACTCTATTATCCTTTTTTAGTTAATTGCATGAATTGTTACCTCTAGTACAAGGGCAAATAAAAGCAGTAAGAGTGGGAATTGATATCATATTCCTATTTAGAGTGGGAAAAAAATTATATCCATAACATAACTTATACAATATATAAGAATAAATTCCAAATCAAAGACTTACATATAAACAATTAAATCACAGTAGAAAATAGAGAATTTCTTTATGAAACTACTTTCAGAATTTGTTTCAAAATATTATTGAAAATCCAGAAGCCATAAAAAAAAGTTAATAAATTTGATTACATTTTAAAATATTTCTACCTAGCAAATAAAATAAAACAAAAACAAAGCCAAAAGACAAAAAAAATAAACTGGTAACAAAAAAAAAAGGTATTTACAACTCATGTAACAGAGAAAACAAAAATTAAAATGTAGGTCATACGGTATACCCTTTCTACTTTAAAGAATAATGGGGATATAAGAACGAATTTGTATTTTCTTGTGTATGTATAAATAAATAACAGAAGGAAACAATAAACTATTTTTTTAATTAATTATTTATTTTATTTGTTTATTGGCTGTGTTGGGTCTTCGTTGCTGCACACGGGCTTTCTCTAGTTGTGGTGAGTGGGGGCTCCTCTTCGTCATGGTGCACGGGCTCCTCATTGCAGTGGCTTCTCTTGCTGTGGAGCACAGGCTCTAGGTGTGTGGGCTTCAGTAGTTGCAGTACATGGGCTCAATAGTTGAGGTGCACAGGCTTAGTTGCTCTGCGGCATTTGGGATCTTCCTGGAGCAGGGCTCGAACCCATGTCTCCTGCATTGTCAGGCAGATTCTTAACCACTGCACCTAGGAAATTCCCACAATAAACTATTAATAATGGTTACCTATGGAAGTGGGGTGAGAACTCAGTAGATTGGGGACAGGATTGGGAGAAAGACATTCCACTATATACCTTCATTCATTCATTCATTCATTCATTCATTCAAGTTTTTCAACCAAATAATAAATTTCTCAAAGTAAAGCAGTGACTCCTTAGAGAGATGAGAACAGAAAAGTGGATCAAAATTCCTCTTCCATATCAGCTAAAAAATAAGCAAACTGTGTAAAAGAATTTCTCCCACTGTTGGCCCAGATAAACAAGATTGAAGTGAGTCATCAAGAGCTAACTGATATAACGTCCTTTCCAAGAAAGCACAGCCCACAGCCCACAGCCTAATGTCACAAGGGCCCATGCTAAACTCCTGTGCAAATAGAAATAAGCATCCCCACCTGGGGAAGACTCAGTTCCCCCAGCTGGGGCAAGCAAACAATAACAACTTTGAGATAATTCTTTTGCTCTGGGTGGAAGCGGTGTTACTCTAGGGCACACAGCTCAGTCAGCAGGAATATGAATTTCAACCCCCACTCAGCCAAATGCCCTCACCCAGCCATTCAGAGTTGTGAGAAAGTGAGACAAGGCACAGAGAGGGACAAGACAACTTGGATTCCCTTGCACCACTGCATCAGTGTCATGGGAGCAAACCACGTGAATCAGGGAAAAGTAGGAATTTTGCTGACCCCAATTTCCTGTTATGGATTCCTGCCTCCCCAGTGTGAGGGAATACTGTTTCAAAATAAAGGGGAATTTTTCCTAAAAAGAGAGAGAAAGAGAGGGAGAAAAGGAGCGAGGGAGAGAGGGAGGGAGGGAAGGAAGGAAGGAGGGAGGGAAGGAAAGGACAGAGGAAATTTAGGAAAAGCAGAAACTTCCTGCTTTAGGGTCAGTTTCAGCGCTCGTGAAAATACTCCAAGGCAAAAGCATGTGGCTGAGAAAATATATGAGGCCACACAAAAGAAAGCACAGACAGGCAGCATCTCACCAACTGACAAATTCATCCTGACTCTGAGGCATTTTCCTAAAACAAAAGAACATTTACCCAGATGGGCAGCCAGATAACAGAAAGATGACATCATGTACCTAAAAGCAATCACTAGCTTAGAAGGAAAATCAGATATGAAAACCTGGCCACTGGTTTCAATAGGCATATAAAGTACTCTCCCCTTCTGGGCCTCATTTTCCTCTCCATTCCTATCCATCTACCTAATAATCAGACTATTAATATGAATCTACATTATCTCTTTTTATCATAAGATATAAAAGGAAGAGTAAAAAACATCAAGCTAAGCAGTGAGCAGACCCAAAGAGAGCGAGCCATCTTAATTTTTGCTCAAATAACAAATCAAAATAGACCTGCCTTCTATCAAAGATAAGTATATGCAAAATAAACAGTGTTAAGTCCTTTGAAAAGTTTTGGCAAGAAAATAAAAATAACATGATAAAGCTGGAAGAGTATATTTTTACAAAGATATGTTCCAAGAAACAAACATTCAAACACTTTAGAACATTGTTTTTATACTATTTAAAGTGAAAGATAAGATATAGGAAGATAATTTTGAAAGGGAATGACTACATTAGGGAAAAAAGGTAAAGCATGTAAGGTAACTAACAATGTCATGACAGTATTTAAAATATCACTTACGGCTGTAAAGAACTAAAGTGACCTTGCAGAACATTAAAGCTGGGATGTGGAGAGAGATTTGACATTTCTTTCAGAAAGAAAAGGTAAAGGAATAAAGAAATGAAAAAGTCAGAGAGAAAGGATAGAATAGAAGAGCAAGCAGCAGAAATCTGACATCTGGATAATTGATCTTCCTTGAGGAGAAAAGAGAATACCCCAGTCCAAAGCCATTTAAGAAATAGGGCTTTAAGCTTCCAGCATTCTCATCCCGTTTATTCTTGCTAAAAACTGAATGCTAGCTCAAATGTCCAGTGCATTGATCCTCCTAACCAGTCTGTGGGTTGTTTTCCTCAGGAGCCAAATATGAGAGTAGCAACCCAAATGTCTCATCTTAAAAGAGAATACAGTGTATTTATTAGATAAAAATAAGTAAGACAGCAGTAAAATATACAATGCTGATTTAGATACTGAGCAGTAATAATCAAAATGACAATAATAACAGCTTAGGTATAGTGAATATTTTCTATGTGTCAGGGACCATGCAAAGCATTATCTAATTTGATAATCACCAACAACCCTATGAGGAAAATATTATCATCACCACTGTTTCACTGATTGGTGACCTAAAGCTTAGTAGACGTGAGTAATTGTCAACGATTGCACAGTTTGGAGAAGGGAGACGGAGACTTGAGTTTAGCTGATCTTTCCCTGGAGTCCATGCTCTTAACCACCACGTCATCGCCAATGTGACCATAGTTCCGAAAGTCCAGGTAATCCTGGACTGTGATGCTTATTCCCAAGATGTTCCTTTGCTGTTGCTCCAGAGCCTGTACGTCTGGATGCAGCCAATGAAGAATCAGGAGAGAACGGATCTCTAGTGCAGCAAATCAACCCCTGAGGGCCTTTGCCCAGTTAAGCTTTGATTATTTCTATGATGTATAGAAATGTGTAGCTTGTTATTAGCCATGGCCCAGAACTATATTAATCACTGAATAAAGCCTCGTATTGGGTGTAAGTGACACCCTGGACTGCTCCAAATGAAGAAGACATAGCAAAAGAGAGATGGGGTAGGGGAAGCAGAGGAGAGACAATAGGCTGTGAAAGCAAACGCAGCTTTCTAACTAGCCAAGCAGATTCCAGCTGGTCACACAAACTCCAGCAGCTGGACAGGTGCCATCTACAGCAGAGAGGTCATTAAATATCCACAGAACAATAAAGCTACCTCCAGATTTGGCTTTACTTTTGATGATCTGTACCATATCATAACCTTGGTTATACGGGCCTGCTGCTTTTTACCAAAAATGTCAAGTAAACTCACTGAGTCAATTTGTAAACTGAAAGGAAAACACTGGCTTCCCCCAGACAAATATAATAGAACAGAAAACTGTGTCAGTGATATAATAGGGAAAAACAAACAAAAACCTTCCTAAAAGAAAGAAATGAATAAACCTACAGAATAATAGGACATACTTATATGTTTATCAAAACAATAAAAGTAAAAAAAAAAAAACAACAATAAAAGTGACCAACATCTTGACATATCTTAACAAAACTACTGAATTTCTAAGATGAGAAAGCAACCCTCAAGTATCCAGGCATAAAAAGAAGGTGACCTAGAATAAGTAACAAGAAGTCAGGCTGGCCTCAGACTTCTCCCCTGAAACATTAGATTCTAGATGAAAATGAAACAGAATCTACCCTAAATACAACATTCTTCTGAAGGTTCAGAGCACACATTCACATAGAAAAGCACCTGCAAAATCCTGTCACACATATGTAAAAGAATAATATCAAATATTAAGTTGTCTATATATATTAACTTATTGCTTCTTACAGCTTCCATAGAAAGTGATACTGTTATTGTTTCAGTAAAGAGGATGCTGAAGCACAGGGAACTTAGTAAACTGCCTGCAATCACATATCTAGAAAGTAGCACCCAAGCACTCTAGCTCCAAAATCTGTACTTTGAACCATTATGCTGTTTGAAAACTAGCAAATCGTCTAAAATAAAAGGTAATGAACAAGTACTTTACCAATGATAGTATTATGATAAGTCCATTCTGGATAGCTCCTCTCATTCCTCCAGTTTAAGCTTAAATGTCATTCCATTAGGGAAATCTTCCCTGTGACATCTTCCAGAGTAGGTCAAATAGAGGGAATTTCCTATAAGGAATCCATTACAAAGATGATGGAAAAATAAAATAGGGGACGGTGAGGCAAAAGATTAACATCAGAGATTAACAGCAGCAGGAAGTTACTATCATCTCTGTGGAACAAAAGGACAATGGCAACAGGAAGTGCCCCCAGATCACAGCTTTTCGGGGGAAGCTAGGACCACAAAGCGAGGAACTCTCTGATAGGAGCTAGAAACCCAGAAGGGAAGGAGCTATTGCTGGAGGGAGGCGAGGGGGCGGATAAAGAAGGGGACACTTTCCTCCCCACCACCTTCTGGTCTCCTGCCACTGTCTCCCATGGCTGAACCTACCTGAAAGGCATAGGATAAGGAAAACTGGGTAACACTGTTCCCTACGACAGAGAGCAGAACAGGGGAAGGACAGTAACTACAGATAAAATTCTCTGGCTATGCCATCAAATACCCTCATAATGTCTCTATTATGATATGCCTTGTATCCATTTGTTCCATGTTTGCCTCCCCCTCCGCTACAGCCAAGGCACTGCACCTTTTAGATCAGCCTTCGGGAAAGAACCTGTGCCATCCGCTGACGGCCTCCAGCTTCACACCTTCTGGCTCCACTGTGGCATTCACATCAAGGCCACACTTTGCCAGAGCTGCTCTGAGCCCACGCCTCACACAGCAGAGGTGTTCGAACTGGGCCATTCTTGGACCATGTGACTGACGTGACTCCTCTTTTTGACCCGCCATCGGGCTGGCCGAGGCTTTCTCAGAGCCACACTGCAGACACAGGTTCTTCCTACCCTATCCTCCTTCCTTCCTCTCTTCCTGCAGCATCATCAGACCCGCATCATGGTCTGAGCTCTCCTCGTCTACTCCCATGCCTTTCTCCACCATCCTTCACAGGCATTCCCTCCAATCTCTTGCACTTCTAATTCCCCCTTGGCATGCGCTTTCCTGGAAAACCCACCAAACTATAAACTCCTGGAGAGGGGAGAATGTGCAGATCTTGTTCATTGCTATAGCCCCATCACCCAGTATAATACCCGGTACAGAGCTGCCACTCTCTACATATTGAACGAATAATTGTTTGAAGAATAAACTGACACCACACAATATATTTTTAGCAATAAGTACTAATCATGAACAGATCTGAAACAAGCAGTAAATAACTTGCCTTCAGATGAGGATTCATTATGAGTCATCTTGCAGTTTACAGCTTGCTCTCATACAAAAAGAATTCTGTATGAATCATTAAGGTGAATAATATACTAACATTCCTGGACTTGATATAGGGGATAGCTCCTAGAAGTCTTCCTTGGTTTTCAAGTAAAGCGAATAACTTTGAAGCTGGTATTTCAAATTTTTCCGATTTTCACTATTCACTGAAAGATATGTGTGTTCAGCAGATAGGGAACAAAGAATCCAGACTACATAAGGTCAGAAGACAAGGTTATTAATAGGATTATTCTTGTAGTCAGGGAACTGAACACTATAGAATTCAATTGAACTGTCCCTCTCCCTGTTGGCCCCTTATTTGAATCTCACTCTTTTTTTTTCCCTTTTTCAGAAGGTGAAATATTTAAAATTTCTGAATCAAAGCTGAGATTACTAAAACCAAGCACACAGTGCTACAGAGTGCTAGCAATTTTCTTTCATCTTACTCCACAAAACCAAGAGCAAGATAAGGAGATAGGATGTCGAGAGAAATAATAGGCGTCATGTTAAGTGCCAAGCTCTTTGAAAAAGTCCCCTTTGCCACTAAGATCAACCCCTTCTTAAGACAAAAATCTGAACTAGAGAAATGCTTGAGTGCTTTTGTCTGAAGCTTCTGGAAAAGTCCAGGCTTACTTTGCATAATGCATATGCATTCATTCAGTTTCAGTGTCTATTATAATTCTGAAATTAATTATATAAAATAATAAGAAAAAACACAATTGTTCCCTTTGACCCATATGTCTTGTAAATTGGTGGGTAAATCTCCAGGCTTAATGAAATTCTGTCTTTATTGTTTTGACAAGACTACTTTAGAGGTGATGCTGTGAACTTCCACTGCGAGACACACAATGTCTAGCCGTCATCCATTTTTTGATGGTAGTAGACACTGGCGCTCAACACTCCAACCAGCCAGTAGGAGTTGCAAAATGTTACTGTAATGTTATTTCTTCTTCATTTATGAACTGTAATACTTTACAAAGAGAAACTATCTCATCATTAACTTGATTATCTTAGGTACAGTTAGTGTAGAAAAGGCAGAATAAAATCTTTATTCATTTACTTACCAGCTTTCGAAATAATGAATTGAGGATCCAGAGGCTCCTCTAAAGGTGACTAATGAAGCTTTCTTTTTATTTTAATGTCATTCTGAACTAATTGCTTTAAATATTTCGATGTGTTTTAATCCACTGCAACTATTGTCTTTATTCATGTATAAATTAGGCCATCTTTAGCCAGAGTCCTTTTGAAACAATCTCAGTAGTCTTTGATAATGGCTTTGACTTCAGATATGACAAGATTTCCATGGTCACCTTGTGCATTTCCTACCCCAGACCTGAAATCAGACTCTTCTCCAAGAAGTTATGGCTTATATAGGGGGGTCGGGGGGAGTGGAATGTGAGCTTCTTGTGCTGGTCACTGCTCTAGGCTTTTAGAGGGAGAAAAGTTAGAAAATAAGTAATTTGGAAAAAGGATAAAAATATATCATGTGTATATACCTCACTGAAACTCCAATTCAAATTCAAGACTAATGGGTTTTTATAAGTCTCACATTACAATGAAAGTACAGGCAGGCCAGCAGAAAAACCCTGATGATGGAAAAATGGAACCATCTGTTTCTTTACAAGAGAAAGAGAGGAAGACGGAGATAGAGATGAAGAAATGAAGGAGAAACTTACTGATTAGAAGAGAATGAAAATACACCCATTGGGATGGTTATTATCAAAAACAAAAACAAAAATACTTTTAGTGTAGAGATGGACGTTTACCAGCAGATCTGACCCCTCTCCTCCCATCAGCCCTCAGAGCCCAGTATTTCACATATCTTGATGTTGTGCAGTTTTTCCATTTCAGATTTTAAAAAATAAAATTCTATTCATCATGTTAAAAATATATATAACAAAATTACAAGTAATGGTGGGGATGTGGAGAAACTGGAACTCTTGTGTACCGTTGGTGAGAATGTAAAATGGAATTTGCATTTGATCCAGCAATTCCACTTTGGGCATAAATCTAAAAGAACTGAAGGCAAGGTCTTAAGGAGGTATTTGTACACCCATATTCATAGCAGCATTGCTCTCGCAGCCCAGATATAGAGGCAGTTTAAGTGTCCATCATGTATGAATGGATAAATAAAATGTGATATGCACATATGATGGAATCCTTAAAAAGGAAGGAAGAGAGGAGAAAAAGATGGCGGCGAAGTAGAGAGACGTGGAGTGCATCCCTCTCCACAGATGCATTGGGAATGCACGGAAGGACGCAGTTATTCCCACAGAGAACCAGCTGAACACCAGCAGACGGCCTCGGACACCAGAAAGGGCTGCGGGGAGCCCGACATAGCTGGTAGGGAGGCATCTACGAGGGCTCAAAGAGGGTGAAGCGGCGGAGCTGTGGCAGACGGGAGGGAGTGAGAAACATACGGAGGGTCCGCAGCGCAGCTCAGCGTTCCGGGACCGAGACATCGATCCGAGGCTGAACGGAGGGTCCAGGAGCGGGAGCGTGGGAACCGGAGAGCTGGTTCAGGGGGAGAAACATTGTTGCTGGTAGGGTGACGGACCGAGAGGACAGGAGGGAGGAGGTCTGCGGAGAGGAGTGCCCGTCCCTGAGAGCTGCCCGGGCATGATGGTGGCTGGAGGCTGCAGGCTCCCGGGCGGGGGGGAGGAGCCGCGCGCATAGCCTCTCCCTCTCTTTCGGCGCCTCTGCAACAGGCAGCAGAGAGACACCCTGCGGGCCACCTAAGGCGCTCAGGGATAACAAGCGCGCTCAGGGATAACAAGCACCCTCAGGCGCTCGGGCGGGGCTAGATTAAAACCCCTTGCAACGCCAGCAGCAGGGAGGCTGCCGAGAGAAAAAAAAAAAAAACCAGCATCAAAAAGAAAAAACCCCGAGAGAGGCCCAACTCTAAGACTTTCTGTGTACGCCTGAGCCACCAGCGCCCTCTGCAACAGGCACCTCCAAGCCTGACTGAAACAACAGTGCGCCACTGCTCACTCACTCCCAGGAGAAGGAGCCACTATTGTACCCTCTCCCTCCTCACACACCGAGGCTTACAGACGAACAATAAAGGAACCTCTGCTGGTCACAGAATAATGCAAAAAAAACCCAAGGCAAGGAGAAGGACACTTACAGCTGAGACACTAAGGAAACAGAAATAGTAGTATCAATACCTATTGAACTGGTCCATTCTGGGATCAGTTCTGGATTTTTCTTTTTTTTTTTTTCTTTCTCTCTCTCTTTTTTTTTTTTTTTGATTTATTAAATACGATCTTAGCCCTAAGGGATCTACAAGTTTTACAACATAATTCTTTAAGGATATTTTTTATTCTTTTTTTTTTTTTTTTTTGCCTTTTTATATACTTCTATATCTAGCTAAGTTTTTGGTAGTACGGACAAAATATCTTTCATACTTTCCTTTCGTCCCTTTCTTTTATACACTTCTATTCCTTTCTTTTTCTTTGCATATTTCCAACCACATTATGCTCTTCTGTTCCCCTTTCTTCCAGCCATTTTAAGTGTATTTTATCTTAACATACTTATAAGCAACACTATCGGTCTGCTCAGACTCCTTGCTCTATTCTCCAGATGATGCACTGCCTTGGTATTAATATTAGGCTTTTGTCTTTATCTTAGTTCTTAGTACAGTTCTCTAATTACATTCTGAGAATCTCCATTCTCTCTGGTGGTACTCTGGCTCTTTTCTATATTTGATCCTAGCTTACAAAATCTCCCTGGATTGATGTTTGTATGTGTAGGGTGTTATTTGTTGTTTGTTTGCTTTTGCTTTTGTCTCTGATTTGTTCTGTTTCAGTTGTCAATTTCTGCTGGGTTTCTCTTTGAATATCTGATAGCACACTGGGGTTCTGTCAGGTCTTTCTAGAGCCTTATGTCCTAACGGATTCAATAATTGTGTGTCTTATACATGTATGTGTTTCCTAGACTTAATATTCATTTAATCCAATACTTGGACATTAGTCTGAGGCTTGGACAGTCTTCTATAAACACCTCTATCACCAGGACAAGCAACCCCAAAAGCTTGGACAACCATGAGGAAACAAAGAAACCCCTTGCAGGCAAAGGAGCAGGAAAAAAGCCCACAAGACCAAATAAATGAGGAGGAAATAGGAAAAATGCCTGAAAAAGAATTTAGAGTAATGATAGTAAAAATGATACAAAATCTCGATAACAAAATAAAGTACAAGAAACAGTTCATAAGAACGCAGAAAAGCAAACAGCAATGGATAACAAAATAACTGAAATTAAAAATACTCTAGATGCTATAACCAGCAGAATGACTGAGGCAGAAGAACGAATAAGTGAGTTGGAAGATAGAATGGGAGAAATAAACGCCACAGAGCAGGAAAAAGAAAAAAAAATAAAAAGACTAGAAGACAGTCTCAGAGACCTCAGTGATAACCTTAAACGTACCAACATTCGAATTATAGGCATCCCAGAAAAAGAAGAAAACAAGAAAGGGTCTGAGAAAATATTTGAAGAGGTTATAGTGGAAAACTTCCCCAACATGGGAAAGGAAATAATTCACCAAGTCCAAGAAGCACAGAGAGTCCCATACAGAATAAACCCAAGGAGAAATACACCAAGACACATATTAATCAAACTAACGACAATTAAACACAAAGAAAAAATATTAAAAGCAGCAAGAGAAAAGCAACAAACAACATATAAGGGAAAACCCATCAGGATAACAGCTGACCTCTCTACAGAAACTCTGCAGGCCAGAAGGGAATGGCAGGATATACTGAAAGTCCTGAAAGAGAGAAACCTACAGCCAAGAATACTCTACCCAGCAAGAATCTCATTCAGATTTGAGGGAGACATCAAAAGCTTTCCAGACAAGCAAAAGTTAAGAGAATTCAGCACCACCAAACCAGCCTTACAACAAGTGCTAAAGGAGCTTCTCTAAGTAGGAAACACAAGAAAAGGAAAACACCTACAAATACAAACCCAAAACAATTCAGAAAATGGTAATTGGAACACACATGTCAATAATCACTTTAAATGTAAATGGATTAAATGCTCCAACCAAAAGACACAGACTGGCTGAATGGATACAAAAACAAGACCCTTCTATATGCTGCCTACAAGAAACCCACTTCAGACCAAGGGATACATATAGACTGAAAGTAAAGGGATGGAAAAAGATATTCCATGCAAATGGAAGTCAAAAGAAAGCTGGAGTAGCAATACTCATATCAGACAAATTAGACTTGAAAGTAAAGACTATTAAAAGAGACAAGGAAGGGCACTACATAATGATCAAGGGATCCATTCAAGAAGAACATATCACAATGGTAAATACCTATGCCCCCAATATAGGAGCACCTCAATACATAAGGCAAATGCTAACAGCTATAAAAGGGGACATCGACAGTAACACAATTATAGTGGGAGACTTGAACACCCCACTTACATCAATGGACAGCTCATCCAAACAGAAAATAAATAAAGACACACAAGCTTTAAATGACACATTAGACCATCTCGACTTAATTGATATTTATAGGACATTCCATCCAAAAACGACAGACTACACTTTCTTCTCAAGTGCACACGGAACATTTTCCAGGATAGATCACATCTTGGGTCACAAATCAAACCTCAGCAAATTCAAGAAAATTGAAATCATATCAAGCATCTTCTCAGACCACAACGCCATGAGACTAGCTATCAATTACAGGAAAAAAACTGCAAAAAATACAAACACATGGAGGCTAAACAATTCACTCTTAAACAACCAAGGAATCACTAAAGAAATCAAAGAGGAAATCAAAAAATATCTAGAAACAAATGACAACGAAAACACAACAACCCAAAACCTATGGGACTCAGCAAAAGCAGTTCTAAGAGGGAAGTTTATAGCAATACAGTCCTACCTTAAGAAACAAGAAAATGATCGAATAAACAACCTAACCTTACACCTAAAACAACTAGAGAAAGAAGAACAAAGAAACCCCAAAGTGAGCAGAAGGAAAGAAATCATAAAGATCAGAGCAGAAATAAATGAAAAAGAAAGGAAAGAAACCATAAGAAAGATAAATAAAACTAAAAGCTGGTTCTCTGAGAAGATTAACAAAATTGATAAACCATTAGCCAGACTCATCAAGAAAAAAAGGGAGAAGATGCAAATCAACAGACTTAGAAATGAAAAAGGAGAAGTCACAACGGACACCTCAGAAATACAAAACATCATGAGAGACTACTACAAGCAACTATATGCCAATCAATTGGATAACCTGGAAGAAATGGATACATTCTTAGAAAAATACAATCTTCCAAGACTGAACCAGGAAGAAATAGAAACCATGAACAGACCAATCACAAGTACAGAAATTGAGGCAGTGATTAAAAATCTCCCAACACACAAAAGCACAGGACCACATGGATTCACAGGCGAATTCTATCAAACATTTCGAGAAGAGTTAACACCTATCCTTCTCAAACTCTTCCAAAATATTGCAGAAGGCGGAGCACTCCCAAACTCATTCTACGAGGCTACCATCACCCTGATCCCAAAACCAGGCAAAGATGTCACAAAAAAAGAAAACTACAGACCAATATCACTGATGAATATAGATGCAAAAATCCTCAACAAAATACTAGCTAACAGACTGCAACAGCACATTAAAAAAATCATACACCATGATCAAGTGGGGTTTATCCCTGGGATGCAAGGATTCTTCAATATACGCAAATCAATCAACGTGATACATCATATCAACAAATTGAAGGATAAAAACCATATGATCATTTCAATAGATGCAGAAAAAGCTTTTGACAAAGTTCAACATCCATTTATGATAAAAGCTCTCCAGAAAATGGGCATAGAAGGAAATTACCTCAACATCATAAAAGCCATATATGACAAACCAAAAGCCAACATTGTTCTCAATGGAGAAAAACTGGAAGAATTCCCTCTAAGAACAGGAACAAGACAAGGGTGTCCACTCTCACCACTGTTATTCAACATAGTTTTGGAAGTGTTAGCCACAGCAATCAGAGAAGAAAAAGAAATTAAAGGAATCCAAATTGGAAAAGAAGAAGTAAAATTGTCACTCTTTGCAGATGACATGATATTATATATAGAAAACCCTAAAGACTCTACCAGAAAACTGCTAGCACTAATTGAAGAGTTTAGTAAAGTAGCAGGATACAAAATTAATGCACAGAAATCTCTTGCATTCCTATACACTAACAACGGAAGTGCAGAAAGAGAAATTAAGGAAACTCTCCCATTCACCATTGCAACCAAAAGAATAAAATACCTAGGAATAAACCTGCCTAAGGAGGCAAAAGATCTGTATGCAGAAAACTTTAAGACACTGATGAAAGAAATCAAAGATGACACAAACAGATGGAGGGACATACCATGTTCCTGGATTGGAAGAATCAACATCGTGAAAATGACTGTACTACCCAAAGCAATTTACAGATTCAATGCAATCCCGATCAAATTACCAATGGCATTTTTCACAGAACTAGGGCAAGAAATCTTATGATTTGTATGGAAACGCAAAAGACCCCGAATAGCCAAAGCAATCTTGAGAAGGAAAAATGGAGTTGGTGGAATCAGGCTTCCTGGCTTCAAACTATACTACAAGGCCATAGTGATCAAGACAGTATGGTACTGGCACAAAAATAGAAAGGAAGATCAATGGAATAGAATAGAGAACTCAGAAGTAAGCCCAAACACATATGGGCACCTTATCTTTGACAAAGGAGGCACGAGTATACAATGGAAACAAGACAGCCTCTTCAATAAGTGGTGCTGGGAAAATTGGACAGCAACATGTAAAAGAATGAAATTAGAACACTTCCTAACACCATACACAAAAATAAACTCCAAATGGATTAAAGACCTACATGTAAGGCCAGACACTATAAAACTCCTAGAGGAAAACATAGGCAGAACACTCTTTGACATACATCAAAGCAACATCCTTTTTGACCCACCTCCTAGAATCATGGAAATAAAATCAAGAATAAACGAATGGGACCTCATGAAACTTAAAAGCTTTTGCACAGCAAAAGAAACCATAAACAAGACTAAAAGGCAACCCTCAGAATGGGAAAAAATAATTGCCTATGAAACAACAGACAAAGGATTAACCTCCAAAATATACAAGCAGCTCATGCAGCTTCATACCAAAAAAGCAAATAACCCAATCCACAAATGGGCAGAAGACCTAAATAGACATTTCTCCAAAGAAGACATACAGATGGCCAACAAACACATGAAAAGATGCTCAACATCACTCATCATCAGAGAAATGCAAGTCAAAGCCACAATGAGGTATCACCTCACACCAATCAGAATGGCCATCATCACAAAGTCTGGAAACAACAAATGTTGGAGAGGGTGTGGAGAAAAGGGAACCCTCCTGCACTGTTGGTGGGACTGTAAGTTGGTATAGCCACTATGGAAAACAATTTGGAGGTTCCTTAAAAAACTACAAATAGAACTACCATATGATCCAGTAATCCCACTCCTGGGCATATACCCAAAGAAAACCATAATCCCAAAAGAAACTTGTACCATAATGTTTATTGCAGCACTCTTTACAATAGCCAGGACATGGAAGCAACCTAAATGCCCATCAACAAATGAATGGATACAGAAGATGTGGCATATATATACAATGGAATATTACTCAGCTATAAAAAGGGATGAGATGGAGCTATATGTAATGAGGTGGATAGAACTACAATCTGTCATACAGAGTGAAGTAAGTCAGAAAGAGAAGGACAAATATTGTATGCTAACTCACATATACGGAATCTAAAAATGGTACTGATGAACTCAGTGACAAGAACAGGGAAGCAGATACAGAGAATGGACTGGAGAACTCGAGGTATGGGAGGGGGCGGAGGGTGAAGGGGAAACTGAGAAGAAGCGAGAGAGTAGCACAGACATATATGTAGTACCAACTGTAAAATAGTCAGTGGGAAGTTGTTGTATAGCAAAGCGAGTCCAACTCGAGGATGGAAGATGCCTTAGAGGACTGGGGCGGGGAGGGTGGGGGGGACTCGAGGGGGTGGTGTCAAGGAAGGGAGGGAATATTGGGATATGTGTATAAAAACAGTTGATTGAACCTGGTGTACCCCCCCAAAAAAATAATAATAGTAAAAAAGAGGAAGAGCAAAAAAAATAAAAATAAAAAATAAAAAAAAAAGACAA
This sequence comes from Hippopotamus amphibius kiboko, assembly GCF_030028045.1. Classification (NCBI taxonomy): domain Eukaryota; kingdom Metazoa; phylum Chordata; class Mammalia; order Artiodactyla; family Hippopotamidae; genus Hippopotamus; species Hippopotamus amphibius. Next base: position 111,458,334 of record NC_080193.1, read on the forward strand.
ACACTGTATGATCTATTATATGAGGTACCTAGAGGAGTCAAATTCATAGAGACAGAAAGTAGAATGGGGTTGGCAGGGCCTGGAGGAGGGAGGAATAAGGAGTTATTGTTTAATGGATACAGAATCTCAGTCATGCAAGATGAAAAGGGTTTTGGAGGTTGATGGTTGCACAATGTGAATGTAACAATATAACAGAACTGTACACTTAAAAATGGTTAAGATGGTAAACTTTATGTTATATGTAGTTTACCACAATTTTCAAAAAGAGAATTAAGAGACATAGCAACAAATTGTAATGTTATTTGAATCCAGATTCGATATTTAAAAACAAAAGTATAAGGTACCATAGTGTGTATTCCCCAAGAGACTGAGCTGTCACTTCAGGAAACAGAATCTTGGGAACAGAGAAAGTATCACTGGGAAGGAAGAAAAGCTGACATAAAGTTGCATTAGGGAGGTTGCCTATGCCTAGGGGCTGATGCTGCCTGGACCTCTGAGAAGCACGTGGCAGACTGCCAAGAATTGTCTTCTGACAAGACAGGAGGGTCAGCGTCGCCCCTGGGTTTTTATGACCCCCATTTCTGAGACGCATTGTATACCCAATGGTGTGTTGTCTCTTTTGGGGTCAAGGGACATGGGACTCATGCTCAGAGTGAGACACTGCCAGCAGGAAGGAGCCCAAGGGCCCGTAAACCTCTGAGGCTGAAATAATGAAGGGGCTGAGATGTGATCTGAGGACCCTAGGGCCTCTCCCACAAAAGAACAGGCTAAAAATAAGGATACTGTCTACATATTGATGATATGGAAGAAGAAAAGCTAATTTTCACTACGTGTGATCATTATATTGTGTTATGTTTAAGAGGGAGAAAAATATTCCTGTTTTAGAGAAACATTCTGGAATATCTACAGATGAATTGATAAGATATCTGGGATTTGCTCCAAAATAAATGGAGAGGAATACTTCCCTACTTCAGTGGAAAACAGAGAAATAAAACTGGCTATGAGTTAATACTTATTAAAGCAAAGGAATAAGTACATGGGGGTTCATTACAGTATTCTTTCTATTTATCTGTGCATATAAAATTTTCCATAGTAAAAACTTCTTAAAAATTTAATTGTTTGACAACATTTGTAAAGATAGCCTCCTAAATTCACTAAGGTCAAATGAGTATTTTTCTATGACACCTGTTATTGTTAGTTAGTCATGACAATTATTTTCCATTCTCAAATCCTGAAAGTTTTCTTAAGTGTGTGTCTCATGTTCTAAAGAAGATCATTTCCACCTGCATGCAAAGTTTGAAAATGCTTGCAATTAAATACATAATTAGATGGGGGATTGGGATTGCCATATATACATTACTAATAAGAAAAAAAATATCAAATTTTACACTTTAAATATATGCAGTTTATTGTATGTCAATTGTATCTCAATAAAAGTTCTTAAAGAAAAAAAATCAAATACATAATTAGAGAGACTTTAAAATAAATGTTAATTGCTCATGCAGTATTATTTACTGCCTATACTTTTTACTTGTTTCCTGCTACCAGAAAATATTGTAAGATTTAAACTTGACTTTCACAGCAATATATCATTCACTATAGACTGACATAATACACACTAAAATAGGAAAGCCAATAAGCACGTCTTTGATGTACTTTGGCCACAAGTTCCAAAAACTAAGTGTTGGGCAATGGGAAACAGGAACCTACTAAATCACCGCGTGAGTTGCTTCCTCAGCAAACTTACAAACATGTCCTAAAAATCAAATAGAGACTGCATTACCTTTTCCGGGCAATGTACTATTCTGCCTTATGGCACTTCACCCATTTCTACCTTGGCTGTAGTTCTTTGGTGGCAAAGCAGCTGGAACCAACTGTTGCTTACTTAATCTAGAAAGGAAATCATTGGAAGGATATAGGATTGCTTACAGGGAGGAAGAAAAAGCTGAAGAACAGAGCTTGACAAGGGGCAGAGACCTGAGCAGCATTAGATGTCGTGGTGCAGGAACAAACGGGTGATACCTCAGGGCACCGCCACCAGGGTGAATGGCCTGGAACTATTCTCAGCTTTCCGTCCCTCTGCTCAGATTCTTTTCCCCTGGAAGTCTCAGTGGTATAACCTGGGCTGGGCCCCTTCCTTTGGTCTTCATTGACAAGCTTAGCATTTCTATATTTACGAGGAGGATTATTTCCCCAAAGCAAAAATTAGGAGAGAAAAAGGAGAAAATTGGAGAATGCAGGTTGGGCAGGAAAATCAACAGAGGCCTTCTCCTAGCCCCTTCAATGAACTGCAAGAGGCTCCTTCATTTCAGTATCCACAGAACACAGCTTAGTGGCTGGTTGTGAAATGCGCATAGTGGATGTTAACACTGACCACAGGAGGTCTTGCCAAAAGCACGGACCTGCAATGTGGAAAGACAAAGCCAGACAACACGACTTGAGTAAGTTAAACGTGCTGGGAGACACCAGATGAACCCAAGCTCCATAGAGAACCAAAAAGAAATAGCATGAATGGAAGAAACAAGAGCGAGTACACTTTGGGGTCGACCACACAACTTCACAGCAATCACAGGCAGCACATCTTTTTGAACAAAGGCCTGAGACTATGAAAGACCAAGGTGTTGCATGTACACATACATCAATTAGACTATTTCTCGATTGATTCCTGGAGTCCGTGTACTGATCTGTATTTGGAACCCTCAACTTTAAGACAAAGTTACAATGTGAGGTTCTGCCAATAGTGGTTACAGTATTTCCCACTGTGTGCCTCTGTGCACAGTGAACTATTGATCACATATTGATCTAGATACATTCCTACATGTGTTTGTCTGTATTGCCATTTCTGAACATGAAGGGCAGCAGTATTTTGCCATTAATAGGAAGGACGACCATATAATGTCGGATCACAGACAAGGGCATTCTTTATTGAAACTGAGAATGTTATACAAGCAATTATATAAACCATGTTCGCGCCTAGCCATTTCTAAATCAACACTGTAGTCCATTAACGTTAACATGCAATTTATGAAAGGTTGTGAGTACAAAGCTATTTTTTAATGCAAGTAACTTTAATGGCAACATACATGCAGGAGTAAACATTGTTTCACACGCCATTCATGCAAATGTGATTATAAGCAACGCACTAAAATAATTTTGCACTAGAATATAAATAAAAAATGTCACTGAAATAATGTTCAGATTCTAAGATAAATGCCAATTAAAATTCTGGACAATTCTAAAACAACCAAAACATACTTTCCTTGTACAGACATAGATCTATTCAAACACTAAGAAGAAAGTTAGATTATACATTATCCATCCTTAACTCGTTGTGGAGAGTTTAGATACTTCTGCATTTTTGTAATTATTTCTGTTCCTCTACAAAGATGTCTGATCAGTCAGCTAAATCAAAGTTGTTTAATAATAGCCTTCTGTATACATAAAGGCACTGGCTGAAGAAACCCAAATTCCAAGAGTACATGCCTTTTCTACTAATTGTGTTTTATTTGGAAATGGCTTCCTGGTTTCAGTTAAGAGGAAACCTGAATGTCAATTCTTCAATTCAAGCCAATCTTCTAAAGAAAAAAAAAAAAAAAACTTTTTAGAGAGGAGAGAACTAAGAAGAAAGAAAATCTTTCACACATAAAATATGTTTGGGAAGTGCTAGTTGAATGAATAGTGTCAGGGACCCCAACTTGAGCCAACATCGCTACTGCATTTCAGAAAACTCTGGACATCTCGGGCAAACCAGTAAAGAGGACCTGACAGAAGTTTATTTGCTTCAGGGGATGAAGAACTTTCCAGAGAAAGTCATCCTAAGAGAATCAACATGACCCCAAAACAATCAAGGACTCGACTGGCTGAAAAGACAAGCCAGGCGCTAGCACTCACCTCTTTCCATCCCCTGTCTGGCATCCAGGAGAAGAAAGGGCTCCAGGTAAACCCCAGCACCCTATTTCATATAACTCCACGTGGACAGAGGACAGAAACACCAGCACTGCCATGTTAGTCCACCCTAACAGATCCCAACACGAGGTGGGAGAGGGGTCTCATCCTCCGTTTGGCCACAGACTGTCCTTCAGTTTGGCTGCTGAGAGGACTCTGTTTTGTCCCCGGTGTGCCCATCAGGGTGCTGCAGTGCCTGAGAGAGAGCAGAGCAGCAGGTGATGGCTGGGCATCTCACAGACACATGTGGGAGTCCCTGGGAGCACCGAATGGGGCTTGAGCAGGTGAGAGTGAGAGTCCACCAAAGTTGGGACTTATTGATAATGTGACTGCATGGTACCTACAGATTAGTGAGCCCAAGCCAACTCAGGGAACAAATAAATGAATAAACTCTAGTCACCTTTCCCTTCACATTACTCGACTTCAATCAAAATTAGAAGACTGTGATGTCACAGAAGACTGTGACGTATCAGGACAAAGGATAACACTGGGAAATAACTGGGTTTATCCCGGACAACAGTCTCTGACAATTATCTTTTCTTTGAACTCCGTGGTTGCAGAATCAATCCAAATAACTCCGAAGCTCCTTAAAGATTTGCTTGATTTTTTTTTAAATATGCATTCTGGATAGTTTCATTCAACCGTTTTAGTGTCATCTTGTCCCATCATATCTGATAAGCAAAAAAATTAACTCAGGTTGACATCCTCCCTACAAGAGACACAGAGCTATTGAATTATCTAAAGATGGTTCTAAATACCAGCCTTTAAATGATAACTGAGCTGCAAAAAGCAGGCATTGTTTCCGACATGCCATGTCACATTTCTAACTCTTCACTCTGCATTGTGCTGCATCCTGCAATGTCAGCTAACGTGGATAGAAGCAGTACACAACATGACGGGGTGACTTAAAATTGAATGAAAGCCACTGTTCAGGCTGAGCATCCGTTTTATGCCATCCATTAGGAAAAATATAAGTGCAAAGAATGAAAGGTTATTTTCAGAAACCATTGTTTGAAATAAGCTATGCTTCCTTGAACACTTACATAAAATGTACCTCTCTTTTCTGTATTTTTACTCAGTCATTTATTATTGGGAAAGCCAATTTAAAAGATAGATCCTATGCCATTTCCCTAATCAACTTGCACTTATACATGCTGTCACCTCATTCCATAATACAGTTTTTGGCTTGAAATCATGGACCTTTTAAATTCTGGAGTTGGAAAGGACCTGGGAGATGATATAGGTCAAGCCATTTACTGTGCGGATGAGGAAACAGAGCCAGGATGTAAAAAGATTTGTCCAAAGTCACATTGCTAATTAGTGGCAAAGTTCCTGCTAGAACCTGCATCCCCTTTCAGTCAGTCTTTCAATTATGCCACTCAGGGTTTTAGCTGCAAATAGGAAATGCAGCAACCTGGAGGGCACACTGAGATTATTTACAATGGTATAAATGGCAGACAATTAGCCCTAACACGCTCTGATTGAATTTCTGCTTTATTTTCACTTCTTATCACATTTCAGTGATTTAAGAGAGTTTGCTATTTACTTAGAATGGTCAAGAAACAAAATCCCGTGAATCTGATAAAAAGTGCTGTGTAATAAGCCAAAAATTAAATGAATGGAAAGCCCACAAAAAGACCAAAGAAAACATGGGAGAGGGCACGGATATGAAGAGGAGAAAACAATGACTGCCACCCCGCTATTGTTCCCATCTCCCAGATGAGAAAACCAAGGATCAGAGCCATTAGCTTGCCCAAGGTGAGCGGGAAGCAAACATTTACCAAACCTTCTCTCAGCTACCATTTCAACAGATAGTTGCTAACCAGATCTTTCACAATGCAATTGCCTTCCCAATATAAATAACCCTTATACCAAATGCATGAGTTCAAGTTCGGTTGTGAGAAACGGTGAAAAGGAAGAAGGACAAAGAGTAGGGTCATGTGCTAGAAAAGTACTTCTAAAAGCTGGCTGTATTTCACAGGGTAGGAGAGACCAGCATGGAGGGATTTCAGGAGAAAACAATCTCCTCCTCCCACCTATCACCAAGGCCTGAAACAACTATCGCTGCTGCTTTGTGTTAAGGATTTCTGTTCTTTGTGCACAGATTGCCCATCCGGAAGTTTCTGCACAGTACCGTCTTTGTTGCTCTCATGAACACATTTAACTAAGTTCAGTGTTGTCTCTGCTGCTCTCCTAGATCCTCTTAGCTCTGTGACTGTGGCACTCACTCCCAACTGGGCTTCCCTTTTTCTGTGTACCTGAACCATTGTTTAGTAATATACCCTTCCTTCTTGAAAACGGAGACATTTACCCTGTTTAGGGCTGCTACCATTTCCCCCATTGCCTCCGCTCCCTCAAGCGCTGACACAGTGATCCGTGTCTTCATAGGACATAGTGGTGTCTAGTCCAGAGAGGCTACACAGTGCTCTCTGATGATCCTTTTCCATTTCTTGGCCCACCAGTTCTCTTACCAGTTCCTCTCCCACCCTTCCTAGTCAGAAAAGCATTCTGCCCAACCTATGAGACAGAGGCAAACGAGGACGTAAAACAGATTTTTATGTTATTCACTGACCTTGCACCACCACTCCAAACTCTTAAGTGCTGACGATGCTTTAAAAGCCTCTTGTCCTCTTTGGCATTTTTCAAAAGTCTCCGTTCTTTCTGAGTCTTAACCTGTCTGACTCTCTTCCTGTGGGTTCCTATGTGTTTCTCATGGTTGTACTAGGTCATTCATTCATTCTTCCTTTGGTTTGAGCACAGCCTTTTAGACCTGAGATAACCCACGTGGTTGGTCCTCAGCCAGCCTTAGAGCTTCCACAGATACCTCCCCTTTTATTTCTTCACGAGGAAAGGTGAATTTCAGAAGTAAGCTTCCAGAATTCGATTTTCCGAGCCTCCTTTTTCTTCTGAGTTACCTTGCCTGTTAGAGCCTTGGCTGTGCAGAGTCCTGAGGCAGAAAGGAATGCCACGTATCCCAGGACAGAAAGAGGGTGAGAAATGAGACTACTACAGTTAAGGCAGGATTTTGGCGTCTTAATCTTCAGCCTTTTTACATTAGCTCTCATAGTAATGATAATGACATCATTGCCTCTCCTCTCTTCTGCTGAAGACCTAACGGCCACGTCACTATCGTGAAGGGAAAGGAAGAAGAGAGAGGTCTCAGAACTCGGGAATAATTACTGTTCACCCTTCTGATTGAAACCATTGTGAGGAAAACCAGTGGCTAACGTGAGGCTTGATATGCTCTGGAGGGACTAAGTGGCCAATAGCTGCTTTATCACAAACAGCAGAGCGACCTACAACAAACTGTGGGTTTCACACCTCAGGGAGTGAACGCAGCTCATTCTGCGTGGATGAGAGGCACCTACATTTTCACATCTGCCATTCGTGGAGGTTCTAACATGCACAAAAATTTGCCCCAACTCAAGGCCCCATTTGGACCCAATGATTCATCACGGATGCTGAGATGCGGCAGGTGAGCAACGGTACCCTGAAGACTCTCTCTGCCCACCTGTGAGTCATACCTTCTGTCACCAGGCATCATGTGGCTTCTATTCACTGACTCACCACTGCCAATAGTGGAGGTGCCAGTAGAGACAGGTGTTCCTGCTGCTCCTTTTGACATCACGGTGCCCCCAGACGGCTGTCAGAAATTGATGACTGAGTCCCTCATGCTTTCTTTCTCCCACCCCCAACCTTCTCCTTCCCAGAGCCCATTTTCCCACTGTAAAGTTGGAGGGCTCTGTGCACACTCCAGAGAAGCTTCCAGGCATGGCAGTATTCACTACTCCAGTAGCCACCGCTTCAGGAAACCAACCTGGCACCGCTGAGAAGGAGTAAATGCCATGGAGAGCTTCCGCTCCCTTTCGGCTCTGTGGCTAAACACACAGGAACATGTCTGAAAGCATAGTTTCAACTGTTGTCAGAACGTCCCATAATCTGCCAATCAGTTGCTTTTGCAACATTCTCCAGTCCTTGGAGGAGAGGCCTGTGCCAATTTGCATGGCAGCTTTTTAAAGATGCAACCCAAAAGGTACACGTATGCTCCAAGATGACTACAATTTTAGCTGTTCAGAGAACACAGCAAGATAAATAACCATGCCATGAGAAATTACAGCATTATGTACTGCAATAAATATGACAAATGATAGGCCAGATATTCATTGGCTCATAACAGTTGGCAGGCATAACCATCTGTGGATCCAAAGTTCGAACTATTTGTTTTCTCTCCTACAGCTGCCTAGATCTTCGTCCACCTCTCTTGAAACCTCTGGTCTTAATGTAGCCTGGACAACCTTGTGAAATCTTTGACTTTATTAGACTTTAATTAAGAAATATAGGTATTGCCACAGAAAAGGCAAAACTCTGTATGTATGAGAGAGAAAACACAACAAGAGATTTCATGTCGCTTTTCTTAACGTAGAGAAACTTTTTACTTGCAAAGAATCTGAAAGCAGGAGAGCCAAACCTAATGATAATTAAGAAAAATGATGTTGTTTGTTGCCACAGAAGAAATAAATCTTCTGTGTCTCCCATTTATTTATTGATTAAACAAGGAACCCTACAATGGATTTAAGTTCCTGCTTTAGTCACTAGAAAGGTAACACTGAAGTCCATTATTTCATTACGTGAAATGCTAATCTATATTTCTCATTTAGAATCTAAATCCTCTGCCTGGTTGAAATCTCACAGCTTCCAACTCTGATAAGAGAAGCCTAATGAGCCCTAATGTCGCCACAGCAAAACTTGCCCAATTAGAGCAGCTGATCACAAAAAAAGTACACTGTGAACTTCTAATGCAGAATCTTGACAGTTCAGAGTTGAAGAATTCATGCTAAGACAAATCAGAATTTTTAAAGTAACTTTCTAAGCATAGGTATTTCCTCTCTTGATTTTCCCTTCTTAGCCCTGCACTAGGCTATAGGGAGGGGTTTCACTAGAAAGGCAGAGAAAAGGATTTTTCAGGCAGTGAAAGATGGTAACAGAATTCCCTGTAATAGAAACCTTCTCTCCAGTTACTAATCTGACCTGGGAGTGAGTCAGCTGAGCAAAACAACTGATTTTCTGATTTTCAAGTATTTTGTCTTTTGCATGAATGTATCTCTTTCAAGCACTTATTAAAATAAAGCAAAATGACGAGACCCAAGAGCAAAATTCTATCTACCCTCTCACACACAAAACACCAAGCCAATCAGTCATTAAGGGCAGATTCTGGAAAAAGAGAAACTGCAGGATTATGAGATCATTCTGCTACCATTTCTTAACCAAGTACCACAGCATCACTATCAAATCAACATTGCTACAAGAAAGCAAATCTATTCAGCGATATTTATTGACCAAATGTGCATCAGCGCCTTCTATGTACAAAGCAACAAGTACAGTTTGGGGAGGATGGAGGGGTAGCGATAAACCAGACATGGCCCCTCTTTAAAGCTTCCAGAAGATGAATCATGCTAACATAGGGCAGAGAGACTAAGATGTGCAGTGAGAGAAGCAGACAGTGCTGGCAGATCAGAGGAGAGACATGGGCAGCTGTGGGAACAGACTGAGGGAAGGTTTCCTGGAGGAGAGTGTACTTGAAGAAAAGGAAGACGTGAACATGCAGACATGGGGAAGTAGAAGGACACCCCAGACCAGAAAAAAACAAAAACAAAAAACAAAGTACCAGGCATGCAAACAAGCATTGAAAATCATTCGTTCACAAATATTAACTGACCCTTTTTCTTACTATTTTTCTGGCACTCTTCAGGGCACTGGGGAGACAGTAGTGAACAAAACAAAATCTCTGTTTGCACAGAGTTATTTCCTAGTTGGGGAAGAGATATATTGAAAAAGACAACTATATGATGCATCAGATGTTTTTAAATTATACAAGTATTGGAGAATAGGGATTATAGAAGGCATTGAGGGGAATTTCTCTGATAAGGTAACTCTTGAGCAGAAACCTGAAGTGCAGGATAAGTTAGGTACCTATTTTGAGGAATTACAATCCAGGCAGAGGCCCTGCGGTGAGACATGCCCGGTGTAGTGTGTGGTTGAGGACGTAGAAGGCCAGGGTGGCTGGGCCATGGAGAAGGAGGCAGGAGGTGATGTCAGAGAGATGGCACAGGGTGTGGGTGGTGGCCAGCCACATGCTCAGGGCTTGTCTGCCCGAGTTAAGACTCTGGATTTTCCTCTGGGTGGGATGAGAAGACACTGGAGGGCTTAGAACAGAGGACTGGCACGATCCACCTTACATTTGGAGATGAGTACTCTGGCTGTTCTATGGAGGATACACAGGGGTGGTAAGAATGGAATCCAAGAAACCAATCAGAAGATAAGAGCAACAGCAAGACAAGACATGACAGTAGCATGGAAGAGGAGCACACTGTGAATGTGAACACTGCCAGGGCAGGAAAAGGTGGAAAATAGCACTAGTAGGGTACTTATTCCTAGTCTAACTGGGCTACAATTTTTCCTACTTATTTACAAAAGTTTAGCTATACAGTTGCAAGTTTATTTTGACCCTGACACATAATCATATCATTCAAAACATACAGATAGCAAAGTTAGCTGGAATTACTCAGAAGTCCTAGTTATCACATCAGCCTCTCCAAGCCGAGGAGTGAGTCTGCAATTTGACCTATGGAGTCCATGGTGCTGTCTCAGTGGACTTTCTCACCCAGAGCTCTGGGACTGCAGTTCTCTCTATTCACAGCCTAAATGGTTCCTAGGTTAAAAAGCCCCCGGCACTCCTCTAATCCTCCAGCTAATGTAAACTATGAAAAGTAATAATGTGGTCTTTGCGTCTGACCGCGACATCTTCTTTCCTAGTAAATTCAGCATAAACCTTCTCCAAGACCGTAGATCAAAAAATGTGTGGTAGCAGGTGCTATCCCTGCTGTCAGGCAGCCAAGAAGGAGCAGGGAGTGACTGATGGCCATTTGCTCCCCACAACTAGTGCTGCCGAAAGATCCATTTGCTCTTCATCCTCCCACGTGACTTATGAATACAGCTCTTAGTCCCGGCTCCCTCACCTGCTCCCTTCCCCCTTCAGGGCATCGTTCTGATTTCTATTTTTCCCACATCTCCTATCACAGCTTTAGTTTATTATTAACACAAGTTATCATGTCATGGGAGAGGTGCTGGCTTGATGGCTCAGGTATCTCAACATTCTCATGATTGATAAGCTCTTAAAATCACCCAGGTAAAAGCTGCTGCAGCAGATGCCTCGGATTGAACAGAACAGACAAGGAGGACCATGTTTCCAAATGCCTGTGGCAACCTCGAGGTCAGTTTCCTTCTCTGACCCAAAAATAAAAAAGGAAGGAAAAGAATCCACCCGCATAATGTGACGAGAAATGCAAGGTGGTATGTCAGAAATAACAATGCAGGTCAAGCTGGCATTTGTTGTTACTGAAATTGATGAGTGCTATTCCTTCCCCTAGAACTGCTTTTGCTCCTCCAGGAAAAATAATTTTGTATCAGTCATTATCTTTACAGAGCAATAGAATAGGAGGACTTTTTCCCCTTATGAAATGGTGACCCCATTGTAAAATGAGTGACCATTATCTCTTGGTATGTGATATTGCTTTTAAAAACAGTAATTATTCACATAATTCCATCCTCAAAAACACTTTAAACATTTTTCAAGCTTTAATGCACATATACATCACCTGGAGATCTTGCTAAAAATTAGTTTCTGGTTCAGAGGATCTGGGGTGTGGCCCAAGCTTCTGCATTTCTAACAAATTCATAGGTAAAAGTTAATACTGTCAGTCGGCCAATCACATATCACATAACAAGACATTTAAGAGTATTTTCAGAATTATATTTTTGATTACTCTGTAGTTCATTTTGCTTTCTAGAATATGCCACTTTCTACTAGATTTGGATTATTGATCAGGACCCTTGTTCTTTCAGGGCGCTTAGAAGTTCTCTGATGAGAGTATTTGACTATCTATCTAGACTTTTTAACATTTATGGTTGGTCATGTATTACTGTTCCTGGTGTCAGCTGGATTCTTTATGATCCATGCTCTGCATTTTATTGTTAATATGTAAGTCACTATGCTGATAAGTTGACATGGGGAAATTTTCTTTATTAACCCTTGAGAAAGCTAGTAATTAAACCCTTTAGAAACCCAGTAAGCAAGAGTCTGATTAAGATATACTGTGTTTCTTTGGAAAATATTAAAGCTTTAACAATAATCTTTCCAGAGGGGAAGAAAAAAAAAAAAAGATGCCATTTTACTTGTTCCTTGGTAGAGTGAGAGCTATGAAAAATGATGGAAGGGAACTTAGAATAAAAATAATTTTATTTTACATTTTGATTCAGATCCTGTAATTTCAAAGAAAGCCTTTGAAGGTAGATTGATTTTGATAATTTCCTGCATTCCACTTAACATCACCTGGAGCCAATCAAGAGAAATCAGAATATCTTGCTCTGACATTTGGGTGTGAAGCAAAAACAACACCTTTATACTTTAAACTTCACTCTTTCTGAAAGTGAGAGGTTGAGAGGCTGAGGTTGAAAGTTCTGGCTTCATCCATGCACATAAGAAGGAAACTCAGCATTTGGCCCACAAATAAGTTCAAATCAGATTTGCTAAACTGGTAGTTCTATCTGAAACCTCTCAAGTAGAATCTGTTGATCAAGCCAAAGGGTGTCCTATAGTTCGTTTTGCAGATAAACATTCTCAAAAGTCTGCAGTTGAGAGTATTTCATTTCCTTAAAACTCATGCCAATTTTAAGATTGTCAATTTATTTTCAAATTGCAGAGTTGGGATGGTATTTGAGTATGCAGGAGGATATATTGCTCAATTGTCATTTAACCATAGATTAAATGTCTGCATAAAAAGGAATGCATTTTACAATTTCCAAATTGATGAAAGTTTTATGGGGAGATATAATGAGAATAAGGATGTATTTTATGCAGGAGGAAATGCTGTCTGGCACTGAGAAGCACAGACAAGGATTTAAGAGTCTAGGATTAAATTGGTGGCATCACAAAAGATGCCTTCAGGCATGGATGCTCCAAGGTAGGTCAAAAGAGCAACAACTGAATCATAAATGCTCACTGCTTCCTTTGTAAACCTCAAAGAATTTCTGACTCCCAGGCGTAAGGAGAGGGCACGCTCACCTCAGATCTGGCTGTGTGAAGCTGAGCACATTGTTGAAAGCAGTTTAGCACAGAGCAGGGGTAGCATGTCATGGTGTCAGAGGCATGGATTCCCCAACCAAACTGCCTGTGTTTGAATCCACTAACTAGCTGTGCTCCCTTGCACAGGTAACTTAATTTGCCTGTGCCTCAGTTTCTAAGCTATAAAATGAAAATAATCTACTGCATAAGATTGCTATGAGGATTAAGTGAATAACATTTGTATGAGGCTCACATCGATCCCTGGTGTAAGTATAAGCACTTTGTGTTTGTTAAATAAATGAATGAACAATGAATCAAAGTGGCTTAGGTGTACATCCTCTGGCTTCATATTGCTTAGTTTCAAATCTCAGTTCTGCTACTCTACTGGACAAGTTATTATTCTAGCTGAAAGTATAATATACGCCTATCTACCGTTATATGCATGGTCTTGGGCAAGCTGTTAGCTATCTGAAGCTTGGTTTATTCATCCAGCAGTATAACCACACATCCTATGGTTGATGTATATGAGTTACCTTCCCCATACCAACTTATCATTAAATTTGATAAGTATGTCTTTAACTCATTGAAAAATAGTTTATACAAGAAAGGACCAGAGAAAGAAGCCAAAACAAAAAACCTGTAGCGTTACACCAGCAGTGTTCTTCAAGGTTAGCATCCACACATTAATCAACCCTCTCTGGGCACAGTCGTTTATCAATTATGACTTTACTTCACAGTGCTGTCATGCAGCCCATATTTGACTATTTACTCCACAAAAATAATCTCTTTTTACGGCATGTTTTCTAACATAGAGTACATGATGATAACATCTTACATTTATATAGCAGGTTAATGTTTTGCAAAGCCATTCACATCCATTATTTTATTTAACTAGACATATTGTAAGAGGGTCATTTGTCTTTGAAGAGGCAGCTTTGAGGAAATTTTCAAATTTAATTTGATACCATACTTTCACTGCTACCAAGAGTTATTACTGAAGACCGTATTTCCATCAATGGTTCCTCTCAGGTGACAGGCTGTAGTTCCCGCATCTCTGGATGTCTGCGGCAGAGGGCAAAGCCACCCAATGTTAAAATAGCTCTCCATGTTTTCTTCTCTGCTTTTCTCTCTGCTTCAATCCAATCCCACATTGCCCACTGTTTTAAGGACCTTTCTACTTAAAAGTAAACTCTTTTTTACTCATTCAAAATCTTCACACTTACCATTACTATAGATTAGTCATAACTACCTTGTCTTGAGTCCAGTTAATACAATGTGTATGTTGTCTCTTTTTTCACTTAGTCAGTATACAACCTAAGCACTGGTGTTACCTCAAGAGCCCTAAATCCACTTCTTCAGCCCGACGATGATCTCCTTGCCCAGGGCTTACTTATTTTTAATTATTTATTACTTGTACTTCCTTTTTTACGTCATTAAATAAGTAAATTTATAGCTCACCTATTTTCAAAAGGAATCTGAAGTGACAAAAACACACGAGCAATCGTGGCTGTAAACGGAAAAACAAAGGAGACAGCCTCGCATGGTCTCTCTTGCTGCCCCTCAGCTGTCCATCTTCTCACCCACATTCTGCACACAGAAATGGGGCACTTCACTTGATAACCGCCTTCATCCCACTCTGTGGAGTGAAGGTAAACTCTGTGGACTGCAGAATCTTCCCACTTGCCCCAGCCCAGAATCCTCCATTTCAGACAAGCTCATGGAGACTCCACGTGCCTGGTTCTCTCTCTCTTGCCTTCCTATCCTTCCCAAGAAGTTTGTTTTGTTTATTTAACAAACATTTACATCAATTTCTTAGTCTGTGCAGGTCCCTGTTCAAAGTGCATTACTAGTATTTCCATATTCTGTGAAGAATGTAATTTTTGCATTGATCCTTATGAATAACATCTGAACTTAGAGATGTGAATGCATTGTCTAGATTTGGAGGAAAACAGAAAATAGAAATAAAACTACATCCCCAAACTTGTAACAAAAGATGTTTTTCTGTGTTTTTTCTTTTTGGGAAAAAAGGATAACCCTTGTAGAAAAATATAGAGGGAAACAATTTTAAAAGAAATGGAAATACCCAGCTCTTTTACTAACCATGTTCTTCTCTTCCACTAACCTACAATAGTAAAACTCTAGAAAGTATCTAATAGTTATATAGACTTCTTCTTTCACCAGCCTAAGTATTTTCATCTCCAGACTTTTGTATTGTTTTCATTATTTCACACTGCCTAATAAATTACCAACAATGTACTGACTTCAAATATTTATTATCTGGAGCACCACATAATCAGTGAAGGATGAAAAATTTCTGTCAAAATAACTCACCTCCATTGATTTTGCATAAAACCTGGTTTTGCCTATTATTACACGTCTCTAAAGAAAAAAAAAAAAAAGGAAAATGTTCAATCCTTCTTACTTCTCTATTCCTCCTTACCAATAGCACTGCCAAAGAATGTAAACTGTTTCTCAAGGAACCCTCCCTACTTCCACCACTATCGCAAAAAAAAAAAAAAAAGTATTGTACCACTTGAGGAGCAATTGTCTTCTCTAACTGGGAAGCAACCAAGTTTTAAAGCAGGTTACTTCACACTAGAAGGATATGGTGTAAGTTTTCACTTCTCAAAAATTCAAAAAATTAAAAATGCAAAACTGATGAAAAATCATGATATATTTTACATTTAAATATTTCCTTAGATTTTGTGTGGAACTTTTAGAGCATATGTTGGAGTTACAATGAGTCTTAGGTCATTTTAATTGTTCTCACCAATACAAGAAATGAAATATTTCTAATATATCTATGCCAGTCCCTAAAAGACAAGCATCAATAATATGTAGCCTCTATCCAAAACAAGACTGTCGTTCAATAACACATTTATGAGGAAAGAGAGGACTATACTTTCAACACTAAATTTTACAGACACCCTGAAATTTTACATTTAGTACATGGTCAAGAAAGCACCACAAATAATTGAGTAAGGAATATAGCTCACTCATGGTTGGAAAAATTGGCTTAAATTTCAGGGAAGGAACTGTCCTTGCCAATATCACATATCAAAATGTACTCAGAAGTATCAATTTAAAAAATTAAATGTACAAGTAAAACATAAAATACTTGAAAAAAATATAGTAAATATTTAAGACCCTGAGTGGATAAGTATATCTAAGCAATAGAATAAATCATATGGATAATGCTTAATTATTTTATTAAATTATTTTTAATTTCCAAATGTCTAAAAATAGCATTAGCACATTAAAAAATAATATACTGGGGAAATATCGGACAAAATTCTAGTACACAAAATGTAACATGGAAGGTGTCTTCCTTAGTAAGAAAAATACTGAAATATTACGAGATTAATGAGCGAAGAATATGAATAAATAATTCATAAAAGAACAAATACAAGCAACCAATTACCATTGAAAATATTTCCTCCTCATTAACAGACATACTAAGTAAAAAATATATTTTTCAGCTAGCTCATTAAAATATTCTTTAAAGTAAAACACTCAGTTGTGATGACCATGTGGGAAGAAAAGCAATCTCAAAGACTCTGCCATGTGTATGTATAAATTGATGTAATCGTTCTTGAAAGCAATCTGGCAAAAGGGATCAAGAAACTTAAAAAGAAAGTATACACTTTAGCCCAGTAATACTTTTTTAATATGTACTGGGAAAACAAAAAATGTGTGTGACTCACTTTATGACGCTATTTTACTGGGGTGGTCTGGAACTGAACCTGCACTATCTCGGAGGTGCACTTGTACTTCAAGTAGGAAGACTAGCTTTCTGGGATAATGTAGAAAACTGAAGTCAGACCCATGCATAAGCAAGGTACATGATTGCCTCTAGTAAGACTTAAAATTCGCCAAAAACAAATTCCCCAAATGATTTCTCCCAGTCCTTTGACTGATCTGCAACAGTCCTTTTACTGTTGGGAGACAAATTTCCATGGGTCTCCCCTGTTTCTGCCTTTCTTTAGTCTTGACTGTCTTCTGCAGCAGGTTTGTTTAGTGAGCAGCCTGGAAATACATAGTGTATCCCTCCACAGCAAAGGCCAGACACGCTTACTGCACATTATAAAAGATTCAGGTTCACCCACTTCTGAATTCCCCTTCTGTGATACAACTCATTGCACGTGCCACTATCCCCCAGCCTTCTTCGTAGCACCCTGTGAGAATTAGGGCCAATATCTGGCTACTAATATCACTGAGAGTAATAAATTGTCCTTTAACTGTGACCCAAGGGTCTTATATCTTCTGTCAGCATCCATGAAGCTGTGACAGGCGAACTTGATTGCTTACAAGCAGGGTAAAGTCTCAGACTCTTTGTAGTGCTTCACAATGATCTGACTAGAGATGTATTTCTTTGGCTTTAAAGGGTTTTTTTTTCTATTAAAATCAGCATACATTTAAGAGAGATAGTACTTTACATGATCTTTATTAGTCATTTGTAACTTACTATGTGAATTAATTTATAAAATTCTTTGTCGTAAATAAGTTTATACAGCAGAGAATATGATGATATATAAGATGCATCCTTAGCAACGAGCTCGGTAGATAATGGTACACACAAAACGGGAAGGTAGAGTCATTTGAAAGGGAAGTGAGGAGAAGCAGAAAGCCAGTAAGTAGGGTGGACATCTAATTTATCATCACTTTGGAGAGTGGAAGGAGTGTTCCTGAACAACAGAACAGAATATTAGATTTACAGCATATAACAAATTTAAAAATCTCTGTAAAAAAGTCTTCAGGCTACTCTACGCCCCACCTAGAGGTACCATACTCTGATCCAACAGAGCATCTGCAGCAGTGCAACAGCACAGTCCTAAGCTTGGTAACACTGATTGACTGACAAGGGAATTTCAGGCAACATACCACAGAGACTGGGAGGATTGTTTTTTATAGTCCTTGACAAGATATTTTGGTACTGGTCACAGTTTGGATTTTTTTAAAAAGGAGGACATAATGTACTTTTGATTAAAAGATTCTTCCTAGTGGAGATATTTACAAGGAAAAGTAGTAGGGCTCTCTTGAAAGCAAATCCAGGTCCATTTCTGTTTTCCAGGTTTGAATGCTCCCAACCAGGGGAACCATTTGGGCCACACCTGTAATGATCTCCAGCTCTGCATTAACCAAGATTGGCACTAGACGTGATCCCCATGTGAAGGCTCTTGCAGTTGGCTTTCCTAACCTGCAGATGGTTTTCAGTTAAGTTATTGTCAAAGAAATTTTAAAAAGTCAATAAACAATTGAGGCTTTTTCTAAAAATTCTCTAAGAAAAAAGATTCAAATGGGGAAAGAGTTAAAATAATAATAAAGTAGCTGATTCAAATACTTGTATCAAGAGAAGAATCACGTCATTGTTAAGTGGCGGCAAGTGGATAAAAAAGGAACAATACCCTTGAAGACTGAAAATTTCAATTCTTGGAAATTCCACAATACTCCACCTATCTGTTACCTCCAAATAAGGGAAACATGGGTCCAGTACTTCTAAGAGAAGTCTGCACTTCAGAAAAACTAATAAGTAAAATCAAATTTAATCTTGATGAAAATGACCATGAAAATCATCAGCTCATGGGACCAGAGTCCATTAAGGCATGCGGAAAACATCCCTGTGCTTAGGATTGTTTTAACTGTGATGCTCTACCTGCATAATCTTAGATAAAGCCAGTTAGGATGCTGGATTTCCCTAACCCACACTGAAGGTAACTAGCTTTGTTTTCTCTCTTCTCTGCTTGAAGAAAAAAGAAAAAGAAAAAGTAAGAAAATAGGAAAAGCTCCTAGATTTTTACATGGTGTGTGAATCCACTTAACACAATTATAATGCCCAATTAATCTTAGCAACATGAGTGATGAATCATTTCTCCAGGTGTCTCTTCAAAAGAGAGTAAATTTAGTTCCAGCATTTGATTATTGTTTTAAACCAACTGTAATCTTGCCAGATTAATCAGGAAACTAATAATTGAATCCATATACAAAAATACTATCAAATCCATATTCAAAAATACTATCTCCCCAGGTACCAACATAACAGCACACTGACTACCCTAGATACCAATTTTTCCAGGTAACACAAGGAACAAAGACTGAATTCTATCATTTTCTTTCCTTTTTAAATCTTGATTTGGTGGTATCTCCTGCCATCTACTGATAGATAAAAAGGATAAAAACAACTTGTCTAAATCATTTGGCCATTTACCACAGATGATCAATTGCTGTCTTTTGCTTAAGTGTGAAAAATTACCAATCTTAACATCAGGATTTTGATATCCAGAAACTAGTAATAGGTTTGTTTCTAGTGGAAAACCTTTGGTTGCATTCACAACATTTCACATTTATTTATTTATTTTTTTAAATTTGTCATTTTTTATTTATTTATTTTATTGGCTGTATTGGGTCTGTTTTGCTGTGTGCAGGCTTTCTTTAGTTGCGGTGAGTGGGGGCTACTCTTTGTTGTGGTGCGCGGGCTCCTCATTGCCATGGTTTCTCTTGTTGTGGAGCATGGGCTCTAGGCACGTGGGCTTCAGTAGCTGCAGCACATGGGCTCAATAGTTGTGGCTCACGGGCTCTAAAGCGCAGGCTCAATTGTTGTGGCGCACGGGCTTAGTTGCTCCGCGGCATGTGGGGTCTTCCTGGAGCAGGGATCGAACCCATGTCCCCTGCATTGGCAGGCGGATTCTTAACCACTGCGCCACCTAGGAAGCACCACAACATTTTACATTTAAAAGCATTATGGTATAAGAAAAAATATCACTGGCTTTGGAGTCACAGACTCTGGGCTCTTGGCCAGCTCATCCTAGGGCACAGCCCTGCTCTTATCTGCTTAGCTTCCTTAGTCTAAAATAAAAGTATTGGTGTGTTGGGGGGGTACTTTTTCCAAGCTCCTAGATGCTCTAGGACTCACAGGGCATTTGAGTTCTTAATAAACACAGCCCCAAAGAACAGGTCACTCACAGTTTTATAGATGGCTCAATTAAAAACCCAGAGTGCTACCTCTCTGTCACGGTCACAGAGGCAGTCAGTGGCCTTCTGCAGAAGGCTCCTCCCCATTTCGTCTGTTACATCCAAACATTGCCCTTCCACCCTGTCCCCAATATGTAGCATCTTTAGGATGCTTCTCCTTATGCTGACACGGCACCTTTACTGTGGAAGGCTCCTCTGCGTGTACTTGGAGAAGTCAGCATGGGAACAGCGATCAAGCTGCTGAATTTAAATGACTGCCACCTACCCTGCAGCTGACCCCAACTCCCAATTGGGTGATAGATATCTCTGATTCTTTTTCTAACCTTTGAAGAAAAGTCCTTACTTCTCTGAGGGTCACTTATCTAGTAACTGCAAATGTCTAAGACACCACTGAGAACCAAAGATGGACAAAAAAGGTCCTCTGGGAAACATCTGTAAAGGTCTCCAAGATGAGACAATGTATGTCACCAAACTCATTTCGTTAAAGTTCATATTCTTGACTTAAGAGTTTCTTCTCTCCCATTCAAAGACATATGTCATCAAAATTTCTCAGCTTATTCATGTTGAATTTTTAGCCATTGCCATTTAAAAGCGGCAAATTAGTCATGAGGAGAAAGTCCATTAGAGGCAGGAATGGCAGGCATGAGAAGTGACAGCCAAGCATCTGAGAGTAAACAGAAAAATGGAAATGCTATAATATCTTAACCAAATCTTTTAAGAAAGCAAAGAAGTGTGTAATTCATTTTAGAAAGATTAAAGGAAAAAGTGGTCAGAAGCCTTAAAGGTAGAAGTTTTAGATAAGAAAAATTCATTGTAGATGACTGCATTTCTAAATGATTTTAGAAAGATGCAGTATTCCTGTAGAATAAAAAATGGGGGTTGACATAGCTGGGGGCTCTTCCATGCCTAAGTTCTTCTACCCAAACAATTTTTCAGTGCATTTTCCCAGCCTGCTCCCTTATACCACACCCCAATTCCTGGATTCTTAAGAGTATAGTATATGCAACATAAACCCTTTCTGAGAGTTCAGATTCTTCTCTGTTGATGTCATGGGTCAAACTGTGATGCCCTCAGAGCAGACAGAGAAGTAGAACTGAGTGGCCCTCTACACAATGGCCCTTGACAAGAACACTGTTGCAGTACTTTTGCCTGTTTGTTCTGGTTTGTCAAATCAAGTTCTAGTTTGCTGAGTTCACAGTATGGAATGGGATTCCAGTATTCACAGTATGGAATGCGCCTTTTTCCTCAGGGACCTCACCTATAATGATTTTCCCAAATCCTCAGAGAGACCCTCCTCCCCTTTGCCGCCATCCTAAGTCTAGCAGGGCTCTAGGTTTACCCCACCTGAATTAGAGCAGTCACAAAAGTCACACCAGGCAAATCTTCCATCCACTTGACCTCAGTTCCCACCATTAGTACCGTCATGTGAAGCAAAGTGTGTCAAAAACAATAATGTGTAACAGATTGCAAGAAAAAATACGAATATGCTTCTGCCTCCCTAGGATTTGCCCTTTTACTGTCATGCACTGGGGTGTGAAGAAGCACAGCTTGGGAGGAATTTGACCTACTCTGTAAAGGTCATAAAAGTTTCCAACAGAAAGTGATGACTCATGTTCCATACATCCTGATATTTCAGAGTATTCAGGAAAAATGCAATCTAGTCCAACACACCCTTTCTTTCCATCATTTTCTTGCCAGGTCACTGTACTCATGAATTTCACTACAAAGGGAAGTTCAACAGCCAAGGTGAGGGAAATTGCTTAATGTGAACAAAAGTTCAAAAGCGGGGCAAGAGGAGTCGGGCCTCTCTGCGCCTTGTATTTACAAAAGAGACAGGTTTCATCCAAACACACAGATCTTTCCCATACAAATATGTGGCTCAGTGTTTTGGCATCTTTCAAAGCAAAGTTTTAGAGGCTGCTTTTCCTCTCCAGTTCTGTACACACACATATGCACGCACACACAAACACCAGCTTTGAAATCGGCTGGTATTGTCTCAGAACTTGAAACACATCCAGCATTTGACCTTAACTTCCCAACACGTCAGGAAGCACAAATTCTCACACCCTAAGACCTCTAGTTAAATGAACCCACGGAAATCTCTCCCCAAAAGATGCTTAATTGTACACATTGCATATATATCATTTTCCCTTCTCACTGGAAACAAGGAAACACTCCAAATTTTGATATAAACTCCTCATTTATAATCAAGCAATATGGCTACATAACAAACAACTTGTGAGATCAACTTGCCATCTGCATGTGGATCCAGGAAACCAGAACTAAAAGACTTGACCTTCACAGTGGGCTGAAGTGAAACCATGAGCTCCAAGCTCTCTAGGTCTTTGTGTCATGGTAATCATCACTCAGATTCTCAAGAGAGAGTCTGATTGGCCAAGTGTGAGTCAGTCCCACACGCCTTAGCCTAGAAAAGGCAAGGAGCTTTGATTGAGGGTAAAAGCAAGACTGCATGCAGTGGGGGAGGTGGAAAATGAGAGGCAATGGGAACGGATACTGACTGAGCAAAACCTACAGGTTGGCTCTACAAGCAGGGAAGTAACAAGATACCAAAAAGCTC
This sequence comes from Hippopotamus amphibius kiboko, assembly GCF_030028045.1. Classification (NCBI taxonomy): domain Eukaryota; kingdom Metazoa; phylum Chordata; class Mammalia; order Artiodactyla; family Hippopotamidae; genus Hippopotamus; species Hippopotamus amphibius. Next base: position 111,480,947 of record NC_080193.1, read on the forward strand.
AGTTAAAATCTTAGGAGGTTGTTCAGGCTATAATGAGGATCCATGGATACTTCGCTGATGTTGTAAGTTTTCCTTAATACAGGATTATGTGCTTCAAAAGGGAAAATAACTCAAAAAATGGAAAAAAAGAAAAATGTAAGACCAACTTTGTTAAAGCCATAGAATAGCTTCGTTGGCTCAATTATCTTATCCTATTACGGGATGTAGGAAGAAAAAATGTCTCTCAAGCCTTTATCAATCCTCTATCAAAATGAAAATTGAACGAGAAACTCCTAATTCAGAAAATTATAGAATATTTGAATTGGAAGAAATCTTCACAGATCTGACCTAACTACTTATTCAGCACAGGGATTCTCTTTACAAGATCTTATATATTTTGCTTGCACATGTATATTCCATCACTGCACAACTCTAATAAGCAGAATGATCTTCCTTACATAGAATAAAAATCTGTTTACCCATGAATCCCACATACTGAATCTAGTTCTGCTAACTGGAACTGCATGGAAAAAGAAAACATAATTTGCATTTTCACATGACAGCATTTCAAACATTTGGCTCACAGCCACCACCCCCTGCAAATAAATAAATAAATAAATAAATAAATAAATAAATGATCCCCCTAGGCTGAACACCTCCAGTTCTTTTAAAATGGTTGCTCATTGCACTTTGCTGACTCGTCACTACTCTTGGAGCCCTCTGTCGCTCAGGTACTAGTTATGCATACATGAATATAATTATTTTTTCTCCTACCTTGCTCCAAAAAAGGTTTCTGGTGGCTGAGTTCTAGTTTATCAATATCCCTTGAAAAAATATGATGCCCCAAATGAAACACAATAGTCCAGCGTCAGAAAGCAAATGCACTGCGTTCAGCACACTTCACAGATAGGCTACCATATGTCACTAAGTGTTTTGGGATCTGCCATCATTGAGGAGGAGGAAGTACAAGACTGCAGGGGAGGTAAAACGGGGTCCTGGGTTGTGTTCCAGTATCACTCCATGAGAAATACACCCTATATAAGGAAAACAACAGATATAATGTGCTGCTTGTCATACAAAACTCTTCCAACGTGGGAATATCATATCACAGTCACAATCTAATGTTGCCTCACACCCCCTAGGGGAAATTCCCCTGGGATATGTTAGAAGAGGAAACTGCCTTGAAAGAAATTTTTCAGGCACATTAGAGCTGACAGAAATCAGCTCTGATGTCAGGACTGGGTATGTGGAGGATCTAACCAGGAACACAGCCCAGGTGCGCTCAAAGAGTGTGCTGAAAACTCCCTCCTCCACGCTCCCGGCGCTGAGGATTTTAACTATTTCTAACATGGGGGTAAAGGGGGAATGGGAGTTTGGAAAGCTGGAGGTTGTAATCCAGGCAGATTTTGTTAATGGGGTATCAAGTTCAACGCATTCCCCGAGCCTGCTAGAATAAACAACACATAGGAGCCTCTGATTTGCAGTCAATTGTAAACTGTCTCCATGTGATTTTACAACTGTTTCAGCGAATTCAGAGGTTTTCAAATCCAGCCCAGGGAGCATCTTGTGCATTTATGAAGCGTATGAGAGATGACTGGTTCTGAAGCCAGGGGATACCTTACATTTCCCAGCTTACAAATCACATTTCCTCTATTCCCTAAGATACACACACACACACACACACACACTCACTCACACAAAGTCCATGTTGTGCTCACTTCAGCAGCACATATACTAAAATTGGAACAATACAGAGACGATTAGCATGGCCCCTGCACAAGGATGACACGCAAATTCATGAAGCATTCCATATTTTGTGGTTTTAGGTGTGTCTTGTTTCAGTCATTAAAAATATCCCCCCCCAAAAAAAAATCCATGTTGATCCACGTCCTGTGGGTTATAGTGTTCTTTTAATCCAAGCATAATTATTTACTTTCCAAATCTCCTAAACAGTGACAATATTTCATTGTTTATCTGATGCCTATTCTTAAACTTCTTACCACTGAAAATAGTCAAATAGTAGTTACGACTTTTGGAACTGTTACAGTGAACTTTGTTTTATTTAACTGTTTTTGAACTCTGTCTTGTCAAAAGAAAAATAAATGAAAACTCTGCATAGTGGTTCTGGCTAACACTGATCACGCATCGCTTGTGCAAACCTGAGCTGGGATTGCAGCATTTCACAGCCGGCGACACAACCCTGCTCATGTGGAAAAGTGTGTCACACTGGTACTCTGGAGAAGCATGCAAAGGTTCTCAAAGGCTTCAAGAGAAGCCTGCCAAGCCCAACCTGTTTGAAAAGTCAGCCTGTGACATAACTTTCACTATGTTGGGAGGCACACTATTCCGTGTACAACACAAACTGCTGCATCCAAAATGCAGGGACCTCTGGAGGATGAAGCAGGTATAGAAACCGATCTATATTTTTCTTTTTAAGAACTTTTATTGAGATACAGTTAACATACAATAAACTGCATATATTTAGAGTGTACAATTCGGTATTTTTTTCTTATTAGTAAAGTATATATGGCAACCCCAATCTCCCAATTCATTCCCCCCAACCCTCCCCACTTTCCCCACTTGGTGTCCATATGTTTGTTCTCTACATCTGTCTCTATTTCTGCCTTGCAGACCAGTTGATTTGTGCCATTTTTCTATATTCCGCATATCTGTGTTAATATATGATATTTGTTTTTCTCTTTCTGACTCACTTCACTCTGTATGACAGTCTCTAGGTCCATCCATGTCTCTACAAAAGTCCCAGTTTCATTGCTTTTTACAGCTGAGTAATATTCCATTGTATATATGTACCACATCTTCTTTATCCATTCTTCTGTTGATGAACACTTAGGTTGCTTCCATGTCCTGGCTATTATAAATAGTGCTGCAATGAATATTGGAGTGCATGTGTCTTTTTGAATTACGGTGTTCTCTGGGTATATGCCCAGCAGTGGGATTGCTGGGTCATATAGTAAATCTATTTTTAGTTTTGCAAGGAACCTCCATACTGTTCTCCATAGTGGCTGTATCAATTTACATTCCCACCAGCAGTGCAAGAGCGTTCCCTTTTCTCCACACCCTCCCCAGCGTTTACTGTTTGTAGATTTTCTGATGATGCCCATTCTGACCAGTGTGAGGTGATACCTCATTGTAGTTTTGATTTGCATTTCTCTAGTAATTAGTGATGTTGAGCAGCTTTGCATGTGCCTCTTGGCCATCTGTATGTCTTCTTTGGAGAAATGCCTATTTAGGTCTTCTGCCCATTTTTTGATTGGGTTGTTTGTTTTCTTGATATTGAGCTGGATGAATTGTTCATATATTTTGGAGATTAATCCCTTGTCTGTTGATTCGTTTGCAAATATTTTCTCCCATTCTGAGGGTTGTCTTTTCGTCTTGCTTATAGTTTCCTTTGCTGTGCAGAAGCTTTGACGTTTCATTAGGTCCCACTTATTTATTTTGAAACCCACCTGTACTTTTACATAAATATGTTAAGTGAAAAACAAGCCCCATGAGGGCAGGCTTTTTACTTTTTCTTCTTCTTTTTTTGGTCTCTCTTGTTGACTGATTTATCCCAAGCACCTAAAACATTGCCTGGCACATACTTGTTGAATAAATGATGATTGAGGATGGCTATTCTAAGTTCCAGTCTGAGAAGATATTGTTCTGGGATCCAGTACTCTGCTCGCAAATATTAAGAAGAAAGCAGTCCCCTGCTGGCAAATATTAGCATATAGACTAATGTGGTGCTGGGCATCAAAGGAGGAGCCTTGGTAGAAGATGTTATCTGGATCCATGTAGTTTTTTTTTTGTTTGTTTTGATGTGTTACTGACCAAGAAATCATTCTTTGCATCTTTCTATATTATACAAAAAAGAGTTTACAAAGAAAATACTGGCAGTCCTCGTGATCAAGCATTTTCTTCTCTTATGTCTATAGGAATATAACACTACTTAAGATATTACAAGGTGTTGAAGCAAAAAATAGGGCAGATAAATTAGGCCCTGATACCTTTAAGAATCTCTACTAAATAGGATGGAACCAAAAAAAAAGAGACTTGGGCTAGAATAAAGAACCTGAGATGCTGAGGAACAAATATAAAGAGGGATGCAAATCTGAAGCTGAAGGATGATGGTGGGGTTGCCCGAAACCAGCAGAGCAGAGAACCTGCAGGGAGGAGATTAGGAAAGGCACAGAGCCCCGAGGAAGAGTCCACCAGCCTCTCCATTACATATCTAAAAGGATGGAGACGGGAACTTCCCTGGTGGCCCAGTGGTTAAGAATCCACCTGCCAATGCAGGGGACATGGGTTCAATCCCTGATCCAGGAAGATCCCACATGCCATGGAGCAACTAAGCCTGTGTGCCACAACTGCTGAGCCTGTGCTCTAGAGCCCGTGAGCCACAACTACAGAAGCCCACGTGCTGTGAGCCTAGAGCCCATGCTCCGCAACAAGAGAAGCCAGTGCCCTGAGAAGCCCGAGCACAAGGAAGAGTAGCCCCCACTCGCTACAACTAGAGAAAGCCCGCACACAGCAACAAAGACCCAACGCAGCCGATAAATAAATAAATAAAAATAAATTTAAAAAAATAAAATAAAAGGACGGAGACAAGAAAGGGAGAGGTCCTCAGGCAGATGTGCTTGGCTGTCACTACACTTCTGTCTGGTTTTACTACATGCTCATGGCTGTTTAACAAACAGCAGATCTGGTAGGCAAACCAGGAGTGTCCTCATGAAGATCCTAAAGCAAATATCAGCACTGGTTTTCTAGTCATACGACATTAGCGACTTATCTGTGACAGATATGTTAATAATGATAATAAGATAATATTCATAGCCTCCTTGTAGATAAGTGACATTTTTCCCTCTAGGAACTTTAAAAACTTCATTTTATTGTTTATACATAAGTAAGAACTACAGGTTAAATAACTTACCTATATTTATTATAGCCAGTAACAGAGCCAGGAAAACCCATGCTGACCCATGTCCTATACATTTGTAGGTTCTAATAAATTGCTACATAGTTTGTTTTGAGTTTCACAATTCTATAATTGTGCCACATTTGGAAATGAGAGAAATGAGGAAGATATTTACTATTGGGATTTTTTTTTCATTTCATTCAGACTCAGAGTCCAATGATTTAGAGCCCTGAGTCCAATGTTGCTTACCCTCCACACTGTGCTGATTTTAAGAACAAGCATCTTCAGGTTCAATACCAATCAGACTGAGTGCCCAGCCCTGAGGAGCAAGCCAGAAGATATATGGTAGGCCACTGAAAAGAAAAGTTCAGGTATGCTGGAATCAACAAGATCTTTACTTGAAAAGTATTAAATCCAGCTCTGAGGCATAGAGTTCTGCCAGAGTCAAGATAACATTGAAAGATTCTCATGTATGTGGGACTGTGAGGGGAATGGAGAAGCGCCAAGTTCTGTCATCCAGTATGTATTTCCAAGGGACAGATTGGAGCCCTTGGGACTGACTCCTCAGACCTTTCCCAGGAAAATCTTCTAAGGTCCCTGACAAAATCTGTGCACGTCGGAACTTGGGAATCACTCCCAGATGAGATTCTACACAAACTTCTTTGTTTTCAAGTCATCGTTTCATCCCAAAGGCAGATGGAAACTTAGCCTTCCAATTAGAAATGATAAAAAATTAAGACTTAATGAATATAGCTTTTCATTTCATAGACCTCAACCCCATTAGATGTAGATAAAAATGAAAATAAAGCTTGAATTCAACCAAGTTAATATCTGCTCTTTAGATCTCCTTCATTCTATAATAGCCATAGAGTAGATATGAGGGGGTGAAGATTAAGATTATGCCAGCATTCTCTTTAGGAGTATGAGTACTGGGGAAAGAAAGTACAGAAGCCCATCTCTATAGAGCCATAGAAACAGACAGACCCAGAGTCAGGAGGAACTACTCTGGCCCAGTCTGCCAGCTAACTGGTTATGTGGTGTAGGGCAATTATTGTCTATTTCTTCATCTGTAAAGTGAAGGAGCTGAATAATGATAATGAGCGTGACAATAATAATAAAGTTAACAGTGATAATAGCTAATGAGGAGTTTATTCGCTGCAATTTAATCCTCTCAACACCTCTATGATTTAAATATGATAATTATTAGCTCCATTTTACATTTGAAGAAATGAAGGCTGAGAGGTTTAGTAATGTGCTTAGCTGTACAGCAAGTAGAGGTGAACTTGCTGCCACATTAATGAAGTTTAAGTTTCAGAGCCCATTGTTTGCATAAGCCCCTTCCAAGACTCCATGCCTACTTTGTATTTCCTATACAAAGCTTCTTTAAGAGAGGAAATACAAAATTTTCCAGGACCCACAAAAATTGGATTTGCCCCTGATGCAAGCAAGAGGAACAGTTGGAATTCAAATACAAGTGATCCAAATTCAAAACCTGAGCTCTTACTTGCTCTGCTTAACTGGCTCTCTGTGTTGCCCTATAACTTCTCTGGCTATCTGTCATGGTCTGAATTGTGCCTTCCAAATTCATATGTTGAAGCCCTAGTCCCCAGTGTGACTTGTATTTGGAGATAGGACCTTTAATTAAGGAGGTAATTAGGTTAAATGAGGTCATAAGGGTGGGGCCCTGATTCAATAGGATTGGTGTCCTTATAAGAAGAAGAGAGATCAGAGTTTGCTCTCACCCCCCAAGGGCAGGCACGGAAGAAGGACTATAGGAAGACATAGCAAGAAGATGGTGGTCTACAAGTCAGGAAGAAAGCTCACATCGGAAACGGAATTTGCTTGTACCTTGGTCAAAGGCTTCTAGCCCCCAGAACTGTGAGAAAATAAATGTCTGTTGTTTAAGACACCTAGTCTGTGCTATTTTGTTGCAGCTGCCCAAGCAGATTAATACACTATCCTATGCCTGCCTTATCCCTTCAGTTCATGTCTCATATAATGAGACTGCCAACTTTTCCATAAGAGGGTCATGTCACAACATAATACCTTAGATGCAGCCCTGACAACATCTTTCTGAACTTGATTTTAAATCATTAGAAATGAAAATGACTCCTTCTTCTCTGATTTTGGAGAAGCAGTGCAGTATTAAATGTTGAACAACATACAGCAAAAGTCCAAGTTCTAATCTCAATTATTCCTGATTTGCTAATGATGTGCTGGGCTTCCACATACAAGCTATTCTAGGTTTAATGATTTCGTCTGCAAAGGATTGCCAGGCAGAATAATTCATCAATATTATACTACAGGGGACTTCCATGGTGGCGCAGTGGTTAAGAATCTGCCTGCCAATGCAGGGGATGTGGGTTCGATCCCTGATCCAGGAAGACCCCATATGCCGAGGAACAACTAAGCCCCATGTGCCACAACTACTGAGCCTGTGTGCTGCAGCTACTGAAGCCCACATGCCTAGAGCCCATGCAATGCAACGAAGAGTAGCCCCTGCTTGCCACAACTAGAGAAAGCTTGTGCAGAGCAACAAAGACCCAGTGCAGCCAAAAATAAATAAATAAATCTTTAAAAAAATTATACTACAGAAACTTTCCTCATGTAATACAACAAATACTGATTGCTTTCCCTTCATATCATGTGATAGTCACAAACCCCCTCAGTGAGGAAAGTACATTAAATGGACAGTCAAATCACATGACTGTTTTGAAATCAATGTAGGATACTAAACATACACCTGAACACAGAGGCAATAGTTTATTTTCCCTTCTCCCTGATTTCTTGGTTCTTGTTTCATTAGCATTTATTCATTCATTTATTCACAAATAAGTACTAAATACCTACTCAGTGTCAGATGCTCTTCTAGGTCTCAGGGCTACAACAGTATGATAGGCAGAGTTCTAAGCTAGCTTCCAGGAGTCCCACCCCTGGTGTACCTGCCTGTAGAATCCTCTCCTCTTGAGCGTGGGCAGCACCTGTGAATATGATGAGCCATCACTTCCCTGATTACATTATGTGGCAAAAGTGAAGAGATTTTGCAGGTGTAAATAAGGTCCCTAGATCAGCTGACACTGAGTTAATCAAAAGGAAATCATCCGGGCTTCCTATGTGGTGCCGTGGTTGAGAATCCGCCTGCCAATGCAGGGGACACGGGTTCAAACCCTGCTCCAGGAGGATCCCACATGCCACGGAGCAACTAGGCCCATGCGCCACAACTATTGAGCCTGTGCTTTAGAGCCCATGAGCCACAACTGTTGAGCCCATGTGCTGCAACTACTGAAGCCCACGCACCTAGAGCCCGTGCTCCGCAACAAGAGAAGCCACGGCAATGAGGAGCCCACACACCACGATGAAGAGTAGCCCCCACTCACCACAACTAGAAAGAAAGCCCGGGCACAGCAAAGAAGACCGAACACAGCCAATAAAATAAATAAATAAATTTATTTTAAAAAAAGGGAAATCATCCTAGGTGGGCCTGATCTAATCAGGTGATCTCTTAAAAGGAGGTCTAGAGATCAGAGACTCTCCTGCTGACCTTGAAGAAATAAACTGTCAATTTGTGAGAAAGTCTCATTGCTAGAACTCTGAGCAGCCTCTAAAAGCTGAAAACATCCCACCACTAACAGCCCACAAGGAAAAGGAGACCTAGGTCCTAAAATTACAAGAAACTGAATTCTGCCAGTAACCTGAATGAACTCAGAAGGGTCTCAGGTGAGAGTGTAGCCTAGCCAACACCTTGATTTCTGTTTGGTGAAACCCTCAGCAGAGGACCCAGCTAACCCAGGCATGGACTCTGGACCCACGGAAATTGTAAGATATTAAATATATGTTATTTTAAGCTGCTAAATTTAAATAGAAAAAATAATACACATGGTGAATAGTACAAACAAGGTCCCTGCTCTCACAGAGCTCTAGATCTACCAGGAGAGACAACAAGCAGCTCACAGATAAACAGTACTATTTCAACTAGTGATAATGTACCATGAAAAATACGCAGTAGGGTGGTGGTGGAGAGAAGCTGAGAATAGGACACACATTAGGTAGAGTGGCCAGGGAACACTACTCTGAATAAGAAAAAATGATGAGAAGAAATAGCAAGAACATTCCAGACAGAGAAAACAGTAAGGGAGACGGCCCTCAACTTCACTGGCCATATCATTACAGAATTAACTCCAAGAGCCATATGGAAACACTACTACATAAGCTCATTTATTCCACAAATGTTTAATTTAATATAAATGTATAACTGCCTAAAAAATATGCTTCCGTAGAGTAGGTACTATCAGACATTAATCAGTTTAAGTGCCATTAGAAAAACTTCTAATTATAGTAGCTTTTAAATTTGGCTTTTCTTCAACCTTTGCCAGGCGGAAATTTGCCTTATAAGATATTGTGCTTAGCACATAATGGAAATTCTAAAGGACAGTTATTGAACTGGAGTGAATTCTTCAACTTCATTTAAAGTTTCACGTTCACTTGATTCTTTGGGGGGAGGAATGCTATTCTCTCTTAGGAAAACAAAAAGATAAAGAGCTATTAAAGTGTGCTTTATCCAAGATTCTGATGTATGAGTCAAGATCTCAATTAATACATTAGAAAGATCATATTGAATAAATGAATACAAAATGGGGGCACATTGGTAATTTTGGCTAGCTGGCGGGTATTTATGTATGTTCTATGTAATGGGCACTGTGTGGTATTATTAAATCCATGAACTGTTGAACAACACTATAGTAAGTAGTAGTAGCACAATTTTTTTTAATGAAGAAATTGAGGCTTAGAAAGACTAAGTAATTTTCTCAATATTAAACAACCAGCAAGCAGAAGCTAGGACCTGAATCCAGCTGACTTGACTCTAAAACCCAGACTGTAAACAGCTAGCTGATAATTATGATAATAACTAAAATTTATTAAATGTTTACCACGTGGCCAGGCTAAGTACATTACATATATAAACTCATCCAATCCTCACAGCAACCCTATGAAGTAGGTACTCGTAGTGTTTTTCATTTTATAGCTGGCTCTTAGCGAGGTTAAGAAACTAGTCCGAGGTCACTTAATTTCTCTGGGGCAGGCTCAGGCCCCTCATCCCAGAACAGGACACAGATAGAAGCTACCTATGATGGTAAACGGCAGAGGGTAGGTTTGATTTCAGACAGTTTGGCACTTCAGGCATGCCGTGAACCATCGCATGGCACTGCTGCACGCACACCAACCCTGTGATCCGAAAGAAAATAATAAAGGTGACCACAAAACATGCCTGGCATATTTTCTGTTCTTCATTGTTCTGGTGGCAGGTTTACACAGCCAGACCAATTATACCTGGACATTTTAACTTATTCTTAATCATTCTTTTTTTTTTTAATTAAGTGTGTTGCCTTCTCTTTCCTCTGGACTCTACCTTACATACCCAATTCGTGTTCAAGGGCTGGAGTAAGATATCCCCTTCTGTCCCTCTCCAAACCTTGAATTTGAGTAGTAACTAAAATGTTATGCTTTGCAATTGAAGTGGATAGAATCAATTTAAGCAGATGTGAATTGCTAGTCTGCAGAATAACCTACTGTAAGATGTATTTTTTAAATGTGGAGTTAATGAGTTCAGGCAACTTCCTTGTGTTGTAAAAGGAACCAAGATGATCTCTAAATCCAATAGAGGTAAAGAATATTTCTCAATCTAAGCAAGGTTGCAAGAAAATATTCTGAGGACAGGGATACGACTAGCATAAACAAAGTTCTTATTTAATCAATTGTATTGTAATCTTTCCATGGCAAAAAAAAAAAAAAAGTGCAGCAGGAGGGATATGATTTGAGTGGAATCCAGGAAAGGAGATCCTAAAAGGAAACACCTGTCAGTGTTTATTAAGCTATGTCCTGGGATGAGAGGACTCTGAGTCTAGAGCAGTGTTTTTCAAATTGTAGGCTGTGTCCCATTAATGGGTCATGAAATCAAATTGTTGTTTAGCAACGGACATTTTTAACAAGCAAGATAGACTAGACCAGGGTATACTGCATGAGGTAAAGTATTGTTTCATGAAACTTACTTCTATGGTAAATATTTGTATATACATATTTATGTATGTGTGAGCTGCATGTACTTTTTGACGTGATAATTCGTTTCTCTCTGTGGATCTTGGTCAAAAGTTTAAAAGCCATCGGTATAGTACAAATCTTATTTCAGTCTTCTAAACCAGTGGTTCTCAGACTTTGGGATCTCATAGAACTATAAGTCACCCTCCAAAGAAAGGAAAAATTGGGACTGTCGTAGGGTTGCCAGTATCTTCATTCTGCCAAGTTAAAAAAAAAAAAATGTTTACAAAGATAATACTATAATTCCCTAAAAATCAAGATTTTTAACACCAAAAATAATAATGACATAATCACAGAATAAAGCACATTAAGTTAAATATATTAAGTCTTATGGTAAGACCATTTTAATTCCCTTATTGTTTTTTTTCCTTTTACTATAGATTTGTGAAAACAGCCCGATGGCCAGTAATTGGAGCATAAATAGAAATGTGCCCTAAACCCTGAAAGAGTAGTACCTATAGTCACTCTCACCTCAGTAAAATATTTTTTTTAGAAAAACTCCTCCTCTGTCTTATTTCAGTGCTTACTGAGCTACCTTCTGATATGTAATTTTGTACTTGAGGAGGGATGACCTCTAGGACAGTGAGCCAGAAAAGAGGAAATGACCATTGTGGATTGTTATGGCCAGGTAGCTCCCTCTTTATTAATTAATACACATGCTTTTTCAATTATTCTCTTGCAAGTTTGAATAGCATGAGTCAATTTCCCCCAAACCTTATCATCTAAGAGTGAGTGGATAAGATTAAATTTCTGGAACTACAAACTGGAAAATTGGATATTTTAGACCACATGACTCTGGGGGATAGAGTGGAAGGTCAGCTCATGACAATTCCTGCCATTTTCATAGCACTCTGGTAGCTTCCAAATCTGACCCTGGAAGTTCACACGGTGTTGCCCACGTTTTCACTCTTCAACAAAACCACACAGTAGCTCCTTGCTCCTGGTGGTTCCTGCATCCGGACCACTTCCCGTTTCAGGATGCTTTTTAACTTTGTCACCTCAGCTTCTCCTTAGCTCTTGTCTAGATGTGACCTCTTTCCTTCCTAACCACTAGCCAATCTTGAGCAGACTCTGTGAGGAATTCTCCTTACTAAATACTTTGTTTTTATTTTCATCTTCCCAATGACTGTCAATGTTTCTGTGCCCAAGAAGAGCTTCCAGAAGCTTTCCCGTCATGTCTCCCTTCACTATGTCATGGCATATGACAGCCTGAAGCAGCCAGCTGGCCACCCTCTGTGAGATCTCTTTTATGGACAGCTTTTTAGAGATATAGTTTTCAGATCTGATTGTAATAAAATTGCAACATTTCTAGCAGACAAGAACCAATGAGACAGCATTTGCTCAGACCCTACTAATTTGTAAAGTTTTGAAAACTAGAAGTACATGGGACTCAAGTTTATCTCTGACTGTTTATATAAAAGAGGGGGAGGTCATTAAACAAAGAAGCAGTATAAACAAAATTTAAAGAGCTTGATTACTCATTTTATTTTAAACAGGTTAACACGTGAATTACGGGCATTCAAAAGATAGTCCTAATGAATCAGAACTTGTCTATTCATTAAAAGAAGATTGCAATAGCACTTCAACTTACAACTGCTTTTCTAGAAATCAGTTCAACTTACCACGCATACTTGAAAATAATATAATTGCATTTCTTTAAAAAAAAATCCTACAATTCAATAATATTTTTCTCTAATTTAGATTGGGCTCCCTCCCATTTAAGCTAAATTAGCTCAATCTTATGTCAGGGATATTTACACAAGTTTCCTCTACTGGCTTCATTACCCTCTCTCTGCCCTGATTCTTTTAAAGGTCAATCCCTGAACTGGAAAAACTCCATCTTCCCATGTTTTCATTTCTCTTACACCCTGCAGAGGAGTGCAATTAGCAGGGAGAGATGGACATGCCTAATCACCATAGCAGCTTGTGGTTCTAAGTGGCTGCTGCAATGAACTGTATGCACTAGTGACAGTGTCTAAAATGCAGACCAAATACACCTTTTCTTGAAAGGCTCTTCAGCTATAGGTGAGCATCAGCTTTCATAATACTTGAGAACTCAAGATCACAACATGCCTCCCTTGTGCTCCTAGAACTTTGTGATTTATTTTTTCTGTTACAACACTTACCCCTGTCTTTTTTCCCATTGGATTTGTATTTCAATGAGAGCTTCTCCACCTCTTTATCTTTGTATTTTCCCCCAACTCCACCTTCATGTCCCATTTAAGAGTTTTTTGGGTTTTTTTAAAATTTTATTTATTTATTGGCTGTGTTGGGTCTTCGTTGCTGCACACGGGCTTCCTCTAGTTGCTGAGAGCAGGGGCCACTCTTCCTTGTGGTGTGCAGGCTCCTCATTGTAGTGGCTTCTCTTGTTGTGAAGCACAGGCCCTAGGCGCATGGGCTTCAATAGTTGTGGCTCACGGGCTCTAGAGCACAGGCTCAATAGTTGTGGCGCACGGGGTTAGTTGCTCCGTGGCATGCGGAATCTTCCCAGAGCAGGGCTCGAACCTGTGTCCCCTGCATTGGCAGACACATTCTTAACCACTGCGCCACCTAGGAAGTCCCATTTAAGAGTTTTAAATGTAAGAAACTATTAATAAAGGTTTACTGAATTGAATTAGATCATCCAGTCAAAACTTTCATGTTACACATAAGGAAACCAGCCCCTCAAGGTTGAATGCTCAATGTCATCCAGTTAGTATCAAAGCTGAAAATCAAGTTCAGGTCCTTTGACTTCCCAATCCACTCAAATGCCACACTTTGTCAGACTATTTGGGTTGTGATTAGAGGTGAGATCCAGTGACTGAAGGATGCTGTGCAGTCTGTCTGTCTGTTTCAGGCTCCTATTGATATTTTATTTTCCTGGTTGTTCTTATTTTTGTTTTTAGTTTTCATTAAATACAAAGAGCAGAGGGAGAGGGGGCTCTATGGTCCCTCAGGCTGTAAGGGAGACCTCTGAGCCCTCCCCTCCCTCTGTTCAAGGTGCATTGGGAGCTGGGCCTGAGGTGTAAGCTGGGCTGGGCAGGGAGGGCAGCTGGAAGTGCTGGGAGAGGTCAGAGGTCAGGACCTGGCAGACTCACGGGCAGGGAGGGAGCCTTCTGGACCCCAACTGCAGCTCATCCCAAGGGCTGAGGGATGGAGTGGGAGCTAGGATCTGGGCTCCAAGCCACAAGGTCAGACCCCAGGCCCGGCCTGGGCCCCCTCCCACCCCAGAAGGAGGAAGGGTCAATAGAGTCCATTGCTAGAGGGTACAGGGCTGTGGGGGCAGAAATGACTTGGTCCCTCACTCGTGGAAGTCCCTGACCCATGAGTTTGTATGTTTGTCAGTATGATTTTTGAAGTTGAGAATCTGAGAAAATACTAACAAAATTACTCTGCAAAAATATGTTAGTGTTCATTCAATTATAAAATGTTATCACTAAACAAGGCCTTAGAAATCAAGTAGACAAGTTTTACAGATGAGGAAACTAAGGCCTAAAGACTCTAAGTTCCTTTTGCATTATACTACATTCCATAATGTTTGCCATTAATCAGGCCTGGTATTATAGCTATGTCTATGCAAGAGCCTAAAGTTGTTCTAGAAAAAGATACTCAAATGTGTTCTAATAAAGCAGTCCTGCACATGAGGACAGGCAGCCAAACCCTTCCTCCTTCTGCTCTTGTCACCTATACTTGTTACCTGGATTTCTGGCTCACTCAGTGTTTGTTTATTTTTTCCATTGGAACAGAGCCATAACTTCAACTAAGATAACAGTTCTTTGAGGCCAACAAATGTGAGCCCAGAGGGAGAGGAATTTGGAATCACACATTTTTAGCATTCAGAGATAATTCAAGACAGTTCAAGTGCTTTCTAAGTGTAAACCACCAGGCAAGTGCTTCTTGCTACCACCATTATTTGCCTACAAAAATATTTTATTGCTAAGACATGTTGCATTGCCAAAATATTTTTGATAAAGAGTATTTAGATCAGTGGGTTCTATATAGATACAGCCTCAATTTAATCAGGGATCGTAGATTCTAACATGAATATGTAGAAATTACAGAAAGACGATTAATAGGTAATTTATAGAAATCCATTATGTAGATGTTCATTAACTCAAAAAACAGAACAGAATGAGAGGAAATGGTTTCATATTGCTACAAGAAGGATTTAAATTATCTGTGAAGAAGAACTTCCTGACAAATACCAGACTTGGTTACCAAAATGGTTTTGGAATTTCCTTCTTTAAAGCTTTCAAATTAATATAACTTCCTTTAGAGACAGGGTAAGAAGTTTTTGCTGTCCTTGAGTTTTGTTTCTGTGTGTGTGTGTGTGTATGAAATAGAGGATAAAACCGTATGACTTCCTAATGTTCCTTCATCATGATACTTTGACGAACAAATTCACAAGATAGGCCTCAAAATTAACCATTTAAAAATAAGTCTTATTAAACTCTGAAACAGGTGACCAAGGGAATCCCTAGAATTTCCTTCATAAGGGAGATTTAAGATTCAATGACAGCAGCAGGGTGCTGGGGAAAGGGAGAGGGGAAAGGGAGAGAAGGCTGGAGAAGGTCGATCTGCTCGAGGAAGGAACAGAGTGACGGAGTTAATCTGCTCGTCTCACAATCTGTCCAGAGCCCGAGGTCTTCCCGAGTATCAGTATGGCCATGAGAAAACAGCGGAATCCTCGCCCACTTCCTTCAAATATTGTTCTTCAAGGTCTTACAGTGTCTTCAGACAACACACATGAGAAGCACTGTAGTCTAAGGAAAGCAATAGTACTAAGTTACTCTTTTCATTTAGATCTCTTTGCCTCAGTTCCTGTTTGTTTTAGGGCTCTGTAATGAGAAAAGCAAAGCTAAGTTTATCAGAAGGTTAAGGGGCTTCCTGCAACTGAGAAGGGACAACTTCAGGGCTTCATTAGGTATTACCTTCTATTGTCTTCTAATTGCTTCTCGTGTGTAAAACTTACTTTTCCCCAAACACTCAGGACTTCTCCAGGACGAAGACCTTGATTGACATTTTTTTTCATGTTATCTAAGAGTCTAAGTTTATGCTGAGCATGTGGCAGCTCAAAGGAGCTGATTAATTTATCTGTAGGGAAGGCTGAGGCACCCTACACGTTTCCCCTGGGTGTGCCACCCTGTGCTCCGTGAATGAGCAAGTCAGGAACAAACAGCAGGAGAAGCATTAATTTTGAATAATGCATCTGCAACACAAGACATGAACATATATTTGAAAAATTAAATCACATCTTCAAAGCCAAGAAGCTAAACTAGACAGTTATATTGAGTTTTTATTTATTTAATTTATGTATTTAACATATACATATGCTGCTTGCCGTGTTATAGGCACTGGTCCAAACATTTCAAAAACATTCAGTCATTTAATCCTCATAACAACGACCATAAGAATTACTATTATCCCCATTTTATAAGAATCTGGGGCCTAGAAAGGAAAAGCAATGTGTCCAAAGTCACACAACCTTACTGGAATTTGAACCTGGGAAGCCTGGATTGAGAGTCCAGGCTCTTAACTGATTGCTTACAAGCTGACTCACCTGGGCAGGGGCAAAGAGAGAAAAAGGGGAGGGGTGGGGGAAGGGAGAGCCATGAGGGAGCAAGAGGGAAAGAGCAGGAAGAGCTGCCGTTTTCAATCTGCAATTCAATGGTTTCCATTTCTGCAGCCAAGTCAGCTTCTACCATCTCCTAGGAAAAAAAAAAAATGGAGGAAAGAGGGGTGGGGATCAGCGGGACACACACCTAATCCTTTGCAGGGCAGCCGGTGGAAGCGGCCCTGACCACTTCTGCTTACGTCCACTGAATAGAACTTGGTGACACGTCCACACCTGGCTCAGAGAGAGGCTGGGAAGTGTAGTTTTAGCTGGGTGGACGTGTGCCCTCCTAAAACCCCATCACTGTGTTAAAAACACTATGTTACGACAGAAGGAGGCTCTGTCCTCTCACCTGGATTCCTGCAACGTCTCTCTGCTTAAATGGCCCTGTGTCAAGGAGGACTTCCTTGACCACCCTACCTAACATAGCACCCTCGTCACTCTCCGGCCCCTTATTCTGCTTTATTTTTACTCACAGTACTTATCGCTGTCTGACATTACCTTTTATTTTTATTGATCATCTGTCTCCACCTCCGCCCCTCAGAGCATAAGCTCCATAGGAATAGGGACCTGGTCTCGTGTTCACTGCTATGTTCCCAGCACTCACTTGCTGCTCAGTAATATTTGTTAAATGAAGGAATGAACGATGAATGAACAATGCTCTAACTTGTCTCCCTGCCTTTGATCTTGACAACAAAACAAGATGGGAGAAGAGTTTAGTTATCTTAACTGGTGCCAGAATTCTTCTTAGGAAAGTAGAAAACTGTCTTTCATGATAATAACATATCTCCTTGAGGTAAAGGATAAAACCCAAAAGCCAGTATTTGAGTAAAATTCCCCTTCATGAAATAGGAAGTGGACGTAAGGAAGAAACAGAAAACATGAAACTGGGAAGAGAGGATCCAGCAAGATGTCAGAAATCTTCCTATGACCCTGAAGTTCCATTAACACCCAGTACACCTGTGAGCGCTTTGCGTGAGTACCATTCCAACACGCTTAAAGCAGGGGTTGGGGTTTACAACCGGGCCCGCGTGGAGCAGCATGGAAATGGCATGCAGGG
The DNA here is from genome assembly GCF_030028045.1 of Hippopotamus amphibius kiboko. Classification (NCBI taxonomy): domain Eukaryota; kingdom Metazoa; phylum Chordata; class Mammalia; order Artiodactyla; family Hippopotamidae; genus Hippopotamus; species Hippopotamus amphibius. The sequence goes on from NC_080193.1 coordinate 111,498,587, forward strand.
AAACGGGAGTGCAAGAGGCAGAGGAGGCCTTGAGAATGTAAGCCCCTCTAGCATTTCCAAAAATTGTGGTATTCCCTAAATGATAGCACATGGGAAGCGCAGTAGAGTCTACCTCTTCGGTCAATGCTACACATTATTTATCCTCCATCACTCATCTACATAGGATCTCCTTATAGGCTGCTGTATTTCACACTGGCATCATTGATGGGCTACACGGGAACTTGGGAGAGATCAGGGCCATGTGATCGTGTGCTTTTTCATCATTAATCTTTCTAGTGAAAGTGAACACTCAATTCCCCTCCATTGCCTCAGCAAAAGGATAAGGAAAAAGCAGGACCTTCAGGCTTTCTCCAAACTGCACCCTCACTTTCATCTGTACCCACTGCAGGATGCAGTGAAAGGCGGATATGGTCAGATGACCCTTCAGCCCCTTTCTTTCTGCCTAATTCCTTTTATCTTAGTAATACGCTTTTATCCCACCACCTTTGGTATGAAGCTCAGAGTTAATTTTTTTTTTAAGGTAAGAATAATTACACAAAATCCTTTATTTTATTCTATAGTATTATTTCAGGAGTTAAGTTCTGGGAACAGTAGGACATATAAAAATATTGGATACAGGAGTTCTGTGAACAAACTTACACTGTTAATAATAATTCTTAATAAACTGCATTTCCATTGCAAACTACATGCACACAGTTATCTATTATTGTATAACCACTGCAAAACTTAATGACATAAAACAAAACTTAGGCAAACAATTTTGTGGGTCACAAATTTGGACAGGGAACAGTTCATCTCTGCTCCACAATGACTGGGGTATCATCTGGGCAGGGAAGAGGAAAGGAAATACTCAAGTGGCTAAAGACAGCTGAGACAACTGGAGCCAGCCAGCCATTTTTTTCTCCTCATGTCCTCTCCATGTAGCTAGCTTGGGCTCCCTCACAGCATGGAAGGCTCAATACAGTCAGATATCTTTTTACATGAAGCTAGTGTGCTAAGAAACCCAGGAACAAATCACAAACCTTCAGCTTCAGAAGTACCAGAATGTTACCTCTGGCATGCTTTATTTGGCCAAGCAAGTCACTAAGGCTACTCTAGATATTGTATAAGGAAATGGAAATTAGACTCCATCTCTCAGTGGGAAGAGTAGCAAGTAATTTTAATCTACCATATTGCATTTTCTTGGAACATAACCTCAATAAAAAACACAAACTCGGCCGCTCTCGCCTTCTGATATGGCCCACACTCTGTCTGTGGAGTGTGTTTCTCTCTAAATAAATCTACTTCTTACCTATCACTTTGTCTCTCACTGAATTCTTTCTGCAATGAGACATCAAGAAACTGAACTTCATTAAGTCCTAAGACCATGGGATCTCAGTTAAAAGACCGTGGGTTCAAGTCCCAATCTGGGTTGCACAGTTTCAGAAAGTCTGAGGAAAAGGAACACTGAGAAAGATCATACTGCTGAACCGGATAAGAAATTAAAGAATTCTACTGGAAAACCTGATGGCTTCATAAACCTGTTAACAGAAGATTAAGATCAAGGAAGTCACATGGGACTGAGCGAACTTATGAGTATGGTTATAATATTTTGTTTTTGTCTTTTCGGGAAATTACTGGTTTTTAATCTGTTTTCCAGATATAAGGAAACCTTTAAATTACACTTCTATAAGAAGATTTGAAATATTAAAAAAAAAAAAACACAAACTCTACACCTTCCTTAATTTAAGGAAGTTAAATTCTGTAAGGACAAGGATAAATGTATTTTATGCAATAATATACATTCAGAAATGGGTACAATTCCTTGCAAATTATTGATCAATAAATATCTATTCAATGGATATATGAATTAATACATTCTTAGAAGCATGATAAATAAATCTGGGTAGCAAATATCCATGCCACTCACCAAAACCAAAACTATCAAGCAAGAACATGCATACCGAAGCTCTGCTTCTCTTGGTAGGAATCTTCCCCAGCCTCTGAAATAAAACCTATAACCGCAAAGATTTCATTATACCTACTGGAGACCTTCCTAGTGTGTAGGGGCCACTCTCTCCTGATGCAAAGGCACTAAGCTGTAAGGATGCCCTGGCATCAGAAACCCCTACTGTGCCAGGACAAGATCACCACTAGAAATCATCTCCTGACACATCTCTCCAGGTCACAGTCCACAGACAACGCAGATGCAAATGCCATTCGAGGCTCCTGAGTTAGCCAGCCTTCTGGTTCTGGTGTCTTTAAACAAATTTCTGTATTCTCAACCTCATTCTCTTAACTTCATTCATACAAGAAGTTATGGTTAGATGAAAAACTAACCAGTGTCAACAACTGTGAATGGTCAGACATTTTACCCTACTTGCAAACAAACAAGTTAAACCTTCCACAATTTTCATGCAGAAGGTCAGAGACTCTTGGCTGAAAGATAAAGACTTTACTACTCATGACACAGCAGGCACATAAGCTTCAAGTTCACATCAGTACCCTTTGCCTTCCTCCCAAGTCACATGGGGGTGACATAGAGGTGGGTATAGGTGGATCCTGCACGTCATGGATTTCCATCACATCTGAGGAGCCCCGAGTTTAGGAAACCTTAAGTTTTTCTAAGAGGTGGCAAACAACTTGCCAACCTCTGCCCCAGAGGAAAACGTTATCTTTACCACACTGGACATCAAATAACCCTACTCTCTGCTCCCCCTCTATCCTCTGCTACTATCTCTATTTTCCAAAGTTGTTCACTATACAAACATTTTTGAAAAGACAGTCCAGAACAAAAGATTCTCAGTGTGTCTGCTCAAAAGACATTCAGAAATATGAACGATCCATGGAGAATTGCCTGTCAACAGCCAGAATTTAGGGACATAAAGGAGACTTCACATTTATATGGTAGGCGGTAGAAAGATACTTCATTAAGAAGAGTAAAAAGGTGGAAAGATTCTCTTCCTCCTGGAAGACAACTTCCTTTTGCTTTCTCTATTTCTCTTTCTTTCTCTCCTACTTCTTTCTTTGAAAAAAAAAAAAAAAACTGTGTTATCATTTTGTTCCTCTTTCTTTCATATGATTTATATATTCATATGACCTCCTACTCAAGAGGCAACCCAACATTTAAAAGGCTTTTGAACACCAATATAGGGCTCAAAGGAAAAGATACATGGAGTGGCCGGCTTAGTCTTCTCTGCTTCTTTAACCATTGAGGAGAAGAACTTTCTTTTCTTTGGTCTCACCAATCCAGGCCTCCTACCACTGCCACAGTAGGAAGATCAAAAATATCAGGATTCCCATATGGGTTTAAATGGAAAAGGCCAACCAAGGAGGCCACTGGGCTGCCCCTGCCTCTGGTTTAGAAATTATACTAAAGAGGTAACCAAGACCTGGGGCTTACTAAGGATCCAGAATGGGAAACCACATGGAGATTGGGATGGTTGCCCTAACCAGTAATAAAGTACTTTCTTACAGTGACTTCTGTACTTATATGACTTTGAGACCTGAGGTAACAGTAGGCAGCTGGTAGCCAGTGAGAGAATTCAGACCCCCAGCCACCCCCTGCCATGACTAAAGCCTTCATGTTACCCCACTTCGGCAGCACACCTGTATATCTATGCCCAGTATTTGTCTACCTGCCTTGTCCTCCCAGTAAAATGGGAGCTTTTAAAAGGCTACAAATATACGTCACTCACCTTTGCAGTCCCAAAGCCTAGCACTTACTTCCCACTCAACAAACCTGACCAACCTGAGCGACATTTGATACATTTTATTGCTGTACAAATCCTTCTAAAACACAAACTTTCATGTGTTCAAAAACCTCTAGGAGCCTCCTATCTGCCATTGTATCAAGTCTAAACTCCATTACCTAATTTCTAAGGAATATCATAATATATAATAAGTAGATTTAATTTTTCAAAAATTTCTTTTAAGAGTTGATTGCTAAATTTCACTAAACTCAGACAGAAATAGGACTTAAGGTCAGCTAGATGAGTATGGCTGCTCAGGGTTTCCTCAAGTTCTAACTCATCAACAGTGCTTTCTCTTACTTCTTTTGCTTTCCTTTTGTGTAAACTCTCGATGCCTTTAGAATTTATGTCACACGCTATTACTTAGTTACATGTCTTCTTGTACAGGACAGGTTTCCACTATATAGCTCTTCATGGATCCCATGATGATAAAGTCATGCAACAAAGCAAATCACATCACAACATGAAACTATTCACTAATGAACTGATCACTTACAATTTCCAAAGATATACTCCAAATCCATAAAAATGATTACTTCTGACAAAAGGTGAAAGGGAATGGAATGAAATAGGTGATTGGTAGAGGCTTCAACTTTATCTGTAATAGTCTTTTGAAAGGAAAATATATTCATGCTGAGGTAGATTGTCCCCAAAGATGGCTACAACAATCTCTGCCATGCTGCTCACCCTTTATCAGGGGACTTTGCTGCTCCTCCCTGAAAGAGGGAAGTCTATTTCCTGTCCCCTTGAAACTGACTGATGGGCTTAGACCAAGAGAATGTGATGAACGGTGACGAGGGGACAGAGTTCCAGAGCCTAGCCTTAACAGATCCTGCAGCTTCTGCTTCCACTGCTTGGGAACCCTGAGGCACCAGGTAAAGCCCTGGAGGCTTAAAGATGGAAGACAGAGAAATCCCACAATTCTAGTCGTCCCAGCTAAGGAGCCAGACATGTGATTGAGACCACCTCAGGTTCCTATATGAACACGCCTAGCGGAAATGACCCGTTCCATCAGAGCCCTGCCTAGCCAGTCCCAGAATCATGAGTACATAAAATTCATGATTGTTGTTTTCAGCCACTGAATTTCAGGCTGGTTTGTTTCACATCAATAGACAACTGTTAAGTTACTTGTGTTATTCAAAATTAATTTTAAAAAATACATAAGCCACATGCAAACCTTTCTTCATGTTTAACGACTAGCCTCTCTCCTTCTCCCCCTTCACCCCATCTTTAATGTCTCTATTCATCTGATTATACAATACCCAACAATGCAATGCAAAAATCAGTGCAAATTAATACAAAATCAGGGTAAAGTGATTATAGTGTGAAATTGTAAATCTTTCAAAATATGTTAAGAAATCATGAAGTTGATGAAGGTAATCTCAGAGAAGCCCTTGAATCATGGCCAACTCTTCGGGAAATGAGAATCTGCACCTGGAATAGTTAACATTTGAAGAAGAAAAAAATCCACACAGGTGATGGCACAATAAGTGCCTCAAAGGGGAATGATGAGAATGTCAAAATTTAAGAGAGGCTCTTGGAAACTGATGAAGCCCTCAAATGTTTTTGCAATAATGACCCTCTTTATGATTTGCCCACAGAAGTCAAATGTAAAAAGGATATTGTGTCATGATACCATATAATTTTGTTAGAAAATTATGCTTCTCAAAATCAATACTCGATTCATCCTTTGTTCTAATGTTTAACACATCACCAACCAAATAAATTTTGTTAAATGTAAAGTAAATGAATTTTAATAATTTTCTTCTTTTTTTAAAGATAATGCCTCAACCAAATATTTTTACTTTTTTTCTCCCTACTTTTAAAAGATTCAACTTGAGTGGGTTTGGGGGGTATCAATTATCCGAGGAAAATTGGGGACCTCTATAAAATCTTTGATTTATCTCCCTAACTTGCAGGCATATGCACTGAGGGCAGGGTCTTAGATCACACTGTATTAGTATCCTCTAGATAGTTCATCAAACATAGAACAGAGCAGATAGTGAGGACTCACAAACTCAATAAGTGTGACAACGAATGACCTCCTGATTGATTGGCTCACATGTAGATTTTGCCATTGAAGAATGACACTTTTTCCATTATCAATCCCTGACCCAAAATGAGCTGGCATTTTTTCTTCTCAAAACTGTTCGTAGAAGGCCTATTACAAACTTCCTACTAAAAGCACTTTCAAAGGCTGGATACATTTAAAACCAATTCAAGCATGTAAAGTCATTTTAGGAAATAAGCCCCACGTCCCAAGGGCTCAGCTGAGGAGGGCCACGTTTTAGAACAGGTGTGCCACTTCACTGAGCAGGAATTTGGAAATGTCAAACATTAGAAGCACTCAGAAACTCCAGCTCAACCTGCCCAAGAGTCACACTTCTGGGCGCGTCAATAAATACCTTGCCGAGATGGGCATTTGAGAAAATCTCTCAGCCCTGATTCAAAATTAGTTAAAACAAATCTGCATGGTAGGTTCTTAAAGAGACCACACTTTAATTTTTTTTTCCTTTTCCTATTTCAATTTTACTTCTCATAAAACACTTCTTTTTTTAAAGTGATCATTCAAAAAATTTCCATCTATTACATAACTGTCCCTAACAGCACTGGATGTTTTAACATCCCTGAATTTCAGTCTCTTTCATCTTATCTTGCATCACCAATTGCAAGAGTAAGAACTGGGCTGTTTTCCTCGTCACTATCAGTTACTTCTATTCCCTTGGGAATTAAAAACTAACCCTACAAGTTTGACTGCAAGTACCCTTTAAATCTGGCCCCTCCCAGTAGGACACCAGGCACTCTGCAGCCCATCACTCTGTTCTAGGGCAAAAGCAAACAATACTTTCCGTTACAATCACTTGTATCCAGGGGACAAAAAAAAAAAAAAACAAACCCAGGCACTCTGTAGCACACGTAGCGTAGCAGCCAGAGAAAAGTTTACTAGCTTTAGCCAACTGGAGGCTGTGGAGCTGGGCCAAATTAGCATGTTTTTCTCCGCCTCTAGATGAAGTCATGAGTGAAATATGACATTGAACTTATTTTTAAAAGGGAAGAGGCACAGGAAAGAAAAGCTAAACCTGCAGGAAAGTGCCCTGAGCCAAGGAGAACGCAGTTAGGAAGTGTGTGCATGCCTCTGCACCCTAAATGGTTCTCAGTTCTGTATCCTTCGCCTCCCACTGGGCGGAGTAGGTCTTTTAAGCGCAGCTGGAATGCAGTTCTCCATATCAGTGTAGCCAGCTGTCTGCTAGTCCTAGAGAGCGGCTTGGAGCTCAAACCAGAGGGCCACGTTCTGCACCCCCTCACCACCTTCCTTTTCGCTGGAGTCAGAAGAACGTTCCCACCTGTCCAGCCATGGGGGAGGACGCTGCACAAGCCGAAAAGTTCCAGCACCCAGGTTCTGACATGCGGCACGAGAAGCCGGGCAGCCCCAGCCCGGTGCCCTCCTCCACACCGAGCCCCAGCCTGAACCCCGGGAGCACGGAGGAGGCCATCCGGGACAACTCGCAGGTGAACGCCGTCACAGTGCTCACGCTCCTGGACAAGCTGGTGAACATGCTGGACGCCGTGCAGGAGAACCAACACAAGATGGAGCAGCGGCAGATCAGCCTGGAGGGCTCCGTGAAGGGCATCCAGAACGACCTCACCAAGCTCTCCAAGTACCAGGCCTCCACCAGCAACACGGTGAGCAAGCTGCTGGAGAAGTCCCGCAAGGTCAGCGCCCACACGCGCGCGGTCAAGGAGCGCATGGAGAGGCAGTGCGCGCAGGTGAAGCGGCTGGAGAACAACCACGCCCAGCTCCTCAGACGCAACCATTTCAAAGTGCTCATCTTCCAGGTCAGTGCCCCTACTCTCCTCCCACCCAGCTGGGACGACTCCGCATCCACGATCTCAGTCGCCTGGCTCTCACAGCCATTTGTACATCTGTCCTGCCTATCAGGGATCACACACACAGGCATTGTCGCCGCTTCCTTCAGCAGGCACATGTGAAATCTGCACACAGGCGTGGGAATTTCCCAAGTCATCGCCGCCTAAACCCAAGGCAGGTGCCTCAGGAGTTAGCAGGTCGGGGTCATTTGTCAGGAGCACCTGGATAAACTCCATACTGGTTGGGAAGGTGAGCAGGTGCAGGCACCCTACTCAAATTCATTTGTCTCTTTCCATTGTGAACGTGGGGCTCTGACTGCAGCTGTTAGCTGGACAGGGCAAATTAATTCAGTGGCTGTTTATTAACTCTTTGTGGAAATGAGGTAATCATGTGAGGTTTTTGTTATGTTTTGTAATCAAGAAGTCAAATTCATAATTTTTTAAAGCATCCCTTTGTCTAAAGGTCACCAACGTTTTGGGGACTAACCAAGTATTAAAGATTGATTCCATTAGAGATGAACTGCCCTCTTGCTTTTAAGACTCTTTTGGCCAAAGCAATCTTGTTGGGCTCTTTTCTAGCAAATGATGCACTAAAACTATACAGCATAACTCAACAAACACACTAGATATGCTTCTCATTGCTCAGAGAGACCACAACTGTAAAGTAAAACAAACACAGTGTTATCACAGTTACAAAGGCTAGTCTAGAATATTTTCTCCTTCAAATGGTTGCCTTGGAATAAAAAGGCCACTTAATTTTTTTAATGCATCAGTGATGCAATTAATGTAGCAAAAGGCTATTTGGGGACAGGGAGATTGCGTGGAGCTGTTGTTCTGCCAAGTGGTGGGCATTTGTGAATCCAAGGGCAGCCCTGCCTAATGCTGGAAGCCCTTCCGCCCAGTGGAACCCAGCCAGCACAGAGCCCAGGAAGCAGTTGCCATCCCTGCCCCAGGGCTGTCTTGTTGTGACCATGTGAATAGGAGAGGATTTCAAAGCCATGGAGGGGAGAGGCTATAACCAACTGTTTGATTGTGAAAGGCACACAAGAAGAGCCTTCATCTCCCCAAAGAGATTTAGAAATTGGAATTTAAACCGAGGGAGCCTTCTTTTTCTCAATGAATCTGCTCTGCCAAGTTAGAACCTAAGCCCCCTTCCTCCTTAAAAGGAAAGACTCATCTCACTGCTTTTTTGTCCTCCCCAAATTGCACTTGATGTAAAGCTTCAGGCAGCTGATGTCCTCCCATACCTTACAGGCTTTTGCAGCCCGGAAATTTTTAAGCTTTTAATGTAAATGGAATAGCTTTTCATGTACCAGATGAACTGAAAAGAGATATGGTAACTGCGCCTTCCTTAAGCTATATAAGATCCTTACTTTATTAGCCTAAAAGATATTATAAATCTTAGCTCTCAAGGCATTTCTAAATTAAATACCGATCTCCAAACAAAACCAAACAAGTACAGACCTGTTTAAATCTGAATCATCAAAGGAAATTTCCATCCTTCCTGTATGAATCAGAGATTATCTCTTGTCCTATCCCTCAGTTAAGGAGGAAAAACAAATTATCTAGCAGAGGAAAATCACAATATGTCGGGATCAGTTTTTGTTTTGTTTTGCCACGGATGTTCTGTAGGTGTTGGGGGGAGGGACAGAGAAGATATGTGACTAAAAATTTAAAGAGAACTCTAAATCTGACATTTAAAAAAACAACAGTTGGGAACTTAAAAGACATTCTGCTGGTGAAGCCCTGCCATGGTCTCCTGTTTTGATACACTGGATTGACAGGTGTAAAATTGCAGCGAGAAACAGTAGGAATTCTCCATCTAGTGAGGACAAGGTGAAACAGGCTCAAGATCAAGGTAGAAGCTACGAGAATCCAAAGCAACGTGTTCAGGCTCCATTCAGGACCTCTTAGTAAGCACCCCCCCAGGGACTTTTTTTACAGAGCGGTTTAGGAGACAAAGAATTAGGTAAGGAACTGGACCTTTGTTAAGTCATGCAATGTAGGATCGTTTATTGGCCAAAAGGATATTACAAACATCAAACTCTCAAGGCATTCCAAGATGGCTATTTTGAAAAAACAAATACAAGTGAAGTCCCTCAGTAGAAAAGTTGCACTTTCTCTTGATCCTTCTTAAAGTAGGGATTTCTAGGGTAGTAAATTATTATATCCATTATAATTATTATATTGTTATATCCATTGGCATAATGGATATAATAATAAATTGTGTTAGAGAGTGGTCCAGTATGGGGGTTGAGAAAAGATAAATTTTGTCATACAGACACTGGTTCAAATCCTAGTTTCACCACTTGCCAATTATGTGATCTTGTGCACATTTTGTAGCTTTTCCAAGCTTCTGTTTCATCTGTACATCTTATTAATGTTTGAAAATATTAATAAGAGCAAAAGTATTTTGAGCTCTTAATAAGCCCTGCATACTCTGCTAAGCATCTTTCTGTAGTTTATCTCAATTGCCCCAATTTACAGATGAGGATGCTGAGATTCAGAGATGCTTCTATCTTGTCTGAAGTTATTTAGTAAGCAATGGTGAAGCTGGGATTTGAACTCATTTTTAATTGATTCCAAAGTGTGTGCTTTTAAACATTAATGCTTCTTCCCTTGTATTTCCCTCATAGGGTGAGAATAAATGGATATTTTAAATGGTTAGTGACCGTCATGGTATAAGAGCTCAAAGAATAGAAGCTCTTCCTGGGTGGATCTGAAGTGCATTTGCATGGAGAGGAGGTTACCCTTGAGCTTGGTTAGAAATAGGGGTTTTTAGTAAAAATTGATCTCACCCTACCCAGGATCTTCAAACAGCTATGCTTTTGCTTTTTCAGTTGGGATTTATTAAAAGCTATACACACACACACACATACCCTCCCACTCATCGCTATACATTGTATGACAACTACCGTGTTGAAATCAATATTATATCACCACCAGAGCAGAAGAAAGAAAAGTCCCTTAAGAGCACAGAACTCTGACCAAAGGGCCTACTCTAAATAGACCAGTCTAGCAGCAGCACGGCCTTCACAGTGGGGCAGAGGGTAGATGTTTGCTAGACCTGCAGAGTGAAGAGGGCAGATAATGTACCAGGTACCACTTCAGGTCTTTAAGTTGTTGGTCACTTTTGGTCCACTTGACCCCTATGCTAGACTTTCCCTTACTAAATCCACTGGTTTTCTAGTTTAAGACAAAAAATTAATGTAAAAATAAGAGAGTGAGGAAAGAAAAGCCGTCACCTGACTGGAACATATTCAGTCCTGTAGTGTTTAGAAGATTATGTTCCCAGTTTGTAAAGTACTGTTGTGTTCTTCAAAATCTGCAGGTGCTTTTTGGTTGGTTGGTCGATTGGTTGGTTAATCTACTAAATACTCACACATTAGCATTTTTTTAAATTCTGAAATTTGTCCTATTTAAAATATGTCATTAATTTATTTAAGTATGTGCTGAACTTACAACATTGTTGGTAGCTGTTAAGCCTCTCATGTCTTAGCAATTACTTCAAATTGTAACCAGCAGAATCTAAACCTGGAGAAAATTCATCTCTTTTTGAGCAATAAAATAAATTGTAAAATCCTTGTTAAACTTAGCAGCTTCCCTTTATATATATATATATATATATATATATATATATATATTTTTTTTTTTTTTTAATAATAGCTTAAGATCAATGTTAGAATTCAAAATATTGTGACAGGAACCAGTATAAATGAAATAAGACTTATAGGGGTTGCTGATCAAAAAGCAAATGCTAAAGACTAATAAGACATTCTTTGCCTGTAAGTGCATACAAAAGTATCTTTTACTAAAAATAAAATTTGTACAGAAAATCAGTGAATTTACAGTTAAGAGGAAAATTTCTCTGTTGACTGAAGAGACTAGAATTTCACAGGTAAATGGCCCTGAGGGTGTGATGCCCACTTAAGGCCTCTTAAAGTTGTAGTAATGATTATTTGAAAAAGCAGTTTGGGAATGATTTCAAATCCAGGGAACAACATGAGAGTACTCATGGACAGTTTACACTTTCATCCACATAAAATTGTGAAATTGGGTGAAAAGAGTAGAAGTTAGATGTTTGCAGTGACTACATTCATGGAGAATCAAGCCTATAAATGTGTTCAAATATTCATCATTTGGGTTCCTTTGATGAGAACAGAATTTTAGAAAGGTGCTAAACGTATAACATCTTCAGACTATTTTAAAATTAATTTTTTAAGACTGTACTTTATCCAAAGCCACTGCTCTGAAAATTGCTAAATTAGTACAGACTTAAGAAGAAATGGGCATATAATCAAAGGCACCTTTATATAACAATTTGCAATGTTTATATCACATTGATTAATATTCCCATAATGGGATATTGGTTTTGATGTGCTACTTATCCAGTGCCCTTTAGTTTATGAGATAAACAAAATACTAGTTCTTACTGTTACTGTTTACACTTATTGAATGTCAGCACTGCCCCAGGCACTTTGAATAACTGATTATTGTCGGTATTTCTTCAAAAGAATCATTGCTTCTCTCATATTAAGAAACTAGACTCTATCTTAGATGCAGCCCTTCCAAGTAAATATTGCCCCTTCTATTGTTTTGTAAACTATATTTGTTTGAATTGAACAAATGAAAAATGTTCTCCAATGCAACTCGGGTCCTATAGCTTTGATTCTTTCATGAAACAAAACATGTTTGGCATTTGTACACTGAGATCGCTTTTGCAATCTGTTAAACTAGTTTTGATGGGATTTAGGTTAATATCACAGAATCAAGTATTTTAGAGCTGGAAAGCATCTCAATAATTATTTAGTTTAACCTCATTTTATATCAAAGGAGCAGAGGTCCTGAGAAACAAAGTGACTAGCAAGGTTTCATTTTATTAATAATAGAAATTACAGAGTTGAATTATGAAATGAGTGAAAACAAACTACTATGGCAAAGTTCATGTTTACTGAAAGTCCATGTTTTCTACAAGAGCTTTTAAATAATTCAGTGTGGTTTGTTTTGTGTTTTTGTGTGTGTGCAAAGAACACCTAACCAGTGTGATCTTAAAAAAGAATTGAACCCTTGATAACACTGAAAAATAATGAAACTTTTAAATCCTTGAGAATGTGAAAGACTGCTCAGGGATTATAACTAATGCATTTTATTCTTATGACTTGCTGATTCCACCAACAGCTGCCTTAGGAGTGCAGTTCTAATCAATGGCTTTATCCACTTGGCAATCTATACTTCAGAAACACAAATCAGAGAAAACCATCAATGTGTGAAAGAGACCTATAAATCAGAATGTCAGGTGGGCATAGTTCCATTTTAATAACTAGTATTTAGAGATTATCGGATAAAACATTCCACGGACACAAATTTGTGGTCCTCATATCCCTCCAGGATGCCACCACATCCCTGTGGGAATGTAACAGCCTTTGTTATTTTCTTCTAACAACGGAGATGATAAGTTAGTGACAGGCGAGCAAACTGCCTATTCAAGCTTTTAAATGACTTACTGTAGGCTTCCTTTTCTGATGCTAGTCATAGAGTCTCCTTCCCTTTTAAAGTGTGTATATCTATATATGTGCAAAGAAGATTGGCTTCCACGAGCACCAACCCAAGAAGTGCCCAGCGTGTTGGCCAGTTTCTCTGTGTTGATATCCACACATAAGACTGAGGCTATTAGTTCACAGAATCAATATAAACAGCAAACAAGCGAAACTGCAAGGAAAAATGCCACTTCTTAAGAGTTCTTTCCATTCCTTTTCTCTTTCATGATGGAAGCATATCATTCACATATGTTGGAAGTGTGCTGCTTAGTTCTCCCTTCTTTTTAAAACCCCCTAAGGGTCCTTGTAACCAGGAGCAGCTGCATCGTTGGGGCTATGTACCTTTATGAAAATAAATCCATAGGGCAAATGGTCAGCGGCTGCGGGGGCCTCTCCTGGGTAGAACTACCCCAGGAAGCCATGCAACCCACAAGGGATTCTTCATGCCATGTTTAAGAGTTACCAACTCTAAGTGAATATATGGGTAACTAGCATAGTTAAGCAGTGACAGAAATGAGGATGTATATTTGATCCTCCCCCTTGAACGGGTCATCAGTGTTAGAATCTGTAAGACAAAGCAGATCAAAAACATTACAACAGGAGGCTGAAGGCTAGAAGTATCCCTTTACCTGTAGACAGGTGAAATATCAAGTGTTTCCATAAGGTGTGTGTGATAGGACTGAACAAGGACACATGAGCAGGTAAGACTGGACACCTGGGGGACAGTGCAGTTACAGAGGAGCCACTGTCTGATGTTCAAGTTGAATGTCCACCACTATAACAGTTACTTTATGGTCAAATGCCCTGAATACATTTTACTAAAGAAGAGAGATTTTGAAGAGTGTCGGCATTTTTCTGCTTCTAAACAAACATTATGGAAACGTTAGACCTACATGTATTTGGACATTCACACATTCCTGTATGAAAGGAAAGGGCTTACCTTCAGAGTGGAGCTATAAGAAGTCACAAAATAAACACTGTCCAGTAGACGTAACACAAAATACTGCTTGAGTAATTAAAATGACAGCAGAAGCATAGCAGTTGGCCAAGAAGACATATCTCACTTGTTTCCAGTTGTTATAAAGGACACATCCCGCTCATTCTGGATTATGTCTGTTCCTGCTGGGTTTATTTTCATAGCTGGCATCAAAGAGTTCTTATATAAATTTCCCCGGCATTGTATGAAAGAGTTCCACTGGGCTCCCCACCTTCCCTCCGCTGCCCTCATGTATGCAGTGTTATCTACCAGAGGATCACTTCGGACTCACCTGATGATGCACTTTTCCCAAACCTGTTCTCAAAGGACGCATGTAGCCTTCCTTTTCTAATGCTAGTCATTAGATGCTTGTCCCTTGACAGAGATGAGAGTCTAACATTCAACAGTAACTGCTTTTTTAACAAAATTTACACTGCATTAAAAATGCAATATTATTTTAATTCTTTTAGAAGTACAGTTAATATGTCCATCTTTTTGTCCAGGTTGAAGAAAGGGAAGTTATCAGGGTAATCCTTTGATTACCCTGAGATTATACTACACAAAATGTACCTCTTCTCCAGAAACCAAGGCTTATTTTTAGTTTTCCACCTGACTTTCTGCCTTCTTCACTGAGGACTTTTAATAACATTTCACTGAGCTCTTGATTTCTTCCTTTCCTTCAAGCAACTCCTGTCAAACCTTCCCAACCCTCTTATCAAACCCCAGAAGTAATTTTGCTTCTGGACTAAGCATCAGAGCCCTAGCTATTTCTGCAGTCTGCCCCTCTTTTAGTAATACTCATTCACTGAGAATAAAATCCTTCCTTAAAAATGGAAACCACTAGCCCCTTAAGCCTGGTTCTCCTCTCTTCCCAGTGGCAGCAGCAGTCAGCAAATGTCCTTCTAGACACAGAGCTAAGCCCATTCTTTTGTAGTACCAGACAGAGGGGCAGTCTCCACTCTAGCCACCCTCAGGGCTGTCTTAGAAAGCCTCCTCACCCAACATGCACTCATTCAACAAATAACTGCTGAGCTGTCAGGAACTTCTCTAGTCACTGGGGCATAACAGTGAACAAGAGACAAAAGTTCCCACCCTCATGGGGAATACATGCCAACAAAAAAGAGGCACATCGAGACTTGAAACATGGCAGAGTTGCTCTCTGTAAAGGTCCATGTCGTGAATGACTCGTTGGAATCCCAGGCAACTTTCAATTTTTACTTTATCTTTTATACCGTGTTTCTGATACATTCTGTGGTATTCAAAATGGGAGAGTGGGGAGAAAACTTTGGGAAACAGAATTTGTGATTTCTTCAATCTACCAAGGATTCTATTTAACCAGACATGCTGCTTTTTGCTCTCTCCAAGACTTTGTCTCTAACCAGCTTATGGAAAGGACTCTGTTATGAGGATGCGTGTGTACGGGGGAGACATGGGGCTGCATCTTTTCAGAGAGTACTGTAATCATACTCTTTGGTGGTTAATAAGGAGAGGGATTTTGTTTCTCTATATTAAAGCATCGTTCACGTAGCCTTTGTAGCGAGAAGTTAAAAGTGTACAGGTACATACACAGAACATATTTTTTATCATAACCCCAATTTTATTGACTTTTCAGTCAATCGAAGTGCAAAAACAAGAAGGGAAGTCCTCACCATTAACATAAACTTTGCATGAAGTTTAGCTCCCACACAGACTTTTAAATTCACTAAATCCATTATTTTTCAAACTGCAAGTTTACGGGACAATCCACAATATACTCAGGTAGCACCGAGGTTCTGCCTGAAGCCCAGCTGGCAGTGGGCTCTGGAGCCTGGCCCACCTCAGCATGCTTGCAGAACCCCCAGCACCCTCGGGGGTGCAGCTTCAAAGCTGCTAATCTAGGTCAAATCTTCTTGTTCACATTTGGAAGAAACTGAGACCCAAGGAGATTAAGTTATTTGCTGGAGGCCTCACAGCCATGGGACAGTACAGCAAGAGCTGAGACTCAGGCCTCCTGTCACACATTCTTTGCACGGTGCCATTTCTCCCCATGAAAATGTGCAGGCACCTTGCTAGCTGGCTCTCCTTAAGAAAAATATAAAAATCAAAGGGACTCCTATGCTGTGTGACCCAAGTCTGTCTGAGTTTAGATCTCCCTGCTTCGCAGCGCGGAATGACCATCTCCCTTGCACCCCAGAGGCGCGTTTTCAGGCTCTGCTCCCTGAGGCATAGCGAGAGGCAGATCTCTGTACACCTAGAAGCTGGAGAAGGAGGTGTGCTGGGAATAAGGGGAGGGGCACAGATTCCTGAGGTTCCCTCCTCACTCTTCACTCCAGGTGGGGGCTGAAGTATTCTTGCCCAAGGAAGCCGTATTTAACAGAGAGGTTTGATAAGCTGTACCTGGCAGCAAAGTTCCCACTAACTACTGCAGAAACGGCCATAGTACACCACCTCTCCTTATAATGCCCGCAAAGGACATTCTAAACCACGAGGATTCACGAGTAGGTCCCCAGTAAGGCTGACCCTTGCTTCTCTTACTCCAACGTTATGTCATTGGAAAAATTAGTGTGTGTTTTTTCAACAGATACCAAGGTTCACCATGCCTTTACTTTTGACTTCTACTTGGGGAGGGAACCTGATAGAGGCTTTACCTGGTGTCTGAGACCTGAGGAAAAGATGGGGGCAGGGGCGAGAAATGGGAAGTCCTCATCTTCTGTCTTCTACCTTGACCTCCAGGCTCTTTTGCAGTGGGATTTTGGCAGCAATTAGAGCCTGAGGTTAGGAGAGGGAGGCCCTCTGGGTTCACAGTAACTCACTTTAGCTCCTTTATCTAGGCGGCTTCCTGGTCTATCTGAGCCACAGCCCACTTCCCTCCCTGCCTGTCACTGATAGAGCCCTTGCCAGATGCCCTCATGAGATTCCCAGCAGGCAGCCCTTGGCCTTATCCAGCCTAGGGGGAATGACTTGATCAGTGTAGAATTAACGCTTCATATTCTAAAAAACAAAAGCCACAGACATTTGATTTCTGCCATGCCAAAAACACATACACAGAAATTACAGCAGTTCAGGACTATTTGTGAAATGTGTTATTAACATGAAATCTGCACTGTCCATCTTGTCAGGAAGAAAATGAGATCCCTGCCAGTGTGTTTGTGAAAGAGCCGGTTTCCAGCCCAGCGGAAGGGAAGGAGGAGGAGCATGCTGATGAAAACAAGTCCCTGGAGGAAACTCTGCACACAGTGGACCTCTCATCTGAGGATGAATTGCCCCACAACGAGGAGGCCCTGGAAGACAGTGCAGAGGAAAAGATGGAAGAAAGCAGGGCAGAGAAAATAAAAAGATCCAGTCTCCGGAAAGTGGATAGCCTCAAGAAAGCATTTTCTCGCCAGAACATCGAGAAAAAGATGAACAAGCTGGGGACAAAGATCGTATCTGTAGAGAGGAGAGAGAAGATTAAGAAATCTCTCACTTCCAATCACCAGAAAATATCCTCAGGGAAAAGCTCCCCCTTCAAGGTCTCTCCCCTCACTTTCGGTCGAAAGAAAGTCCAAGAGGGAGAAAGCCCTGCAGAAAATGAGACCAAGTCAGAAGACCTGCCTAGCAGTGACATGCCCAACGACCACGAGGAGAGCTCGTTTGCGGAGGGTCTTTCCGAAGCCTCCCTCACCAGTGCCCTGGTGGAAGGGAAGAGCACAGAGGGGGATGCGGGGTGGGCAGCCTCGAGAGGGAGTGACTCGGCCATGGACAGCAACATCGACCTGACTATCGTGGAAGATGAAGAAGAGGAGTCGGTGGCCCTGGAACAGGCACAGCAGGTGCGCTATGCTGAAGGCTACATGCTAACCTCCCGGGAGGCAGAGCAGTCTGATGAGGATCCAGTGCAGCCAGCTGTGCTCCAGGTGGACCAGACCGCCTAAACGCACAGTGCTCTGGGCCCAGCCTGTGCTTTCAGTTAAGTGGGGAACCAGAGCCTAGAAACAAACGCCTGCACCTCTCCAGCACTCCCCACTCACACCACGTTACTGTCCAGGTAGTCATCATTTACTACACAGTAGGCACACACACGTGACCAAGATTTACTATGAAGGCAACCTGTCAGGGTCTACGCTTCTAATTTACTCTTAGTTTCCATTTCTGCAGTTCTCCCTAGACTGCCCAGAAGAAGAAACGGAGCAGTCGAAAAACACTGATCAATTTGGCTAAGTCAGAAACACCAGAGGCGTGTTTACGTAGATACTAATCGTGAAATGGGGTTCATTTTTTGTCATTCCATAAGCTTGCTGAATAGTGTACCAGTAATATATTGAATTTCCATAGAATTCTGTGAATCTGTATTCTTCAAGTGTGTGATACGTAATATACACATGTATTTAAGCTAAAGAGATAACTACTTTATATTTCAAGAAGAAAACACTTTTCTTAAAATGTAGAAGAGGAACTTCAGTTGGTTATTTACTTTGTAGAAACCATTGTTTATTGAAAATGAAGGAGAAACTGAAAGACTATATAACATTTAGCTAATGAAATAAGATATGTAGAAAAGTTGGACTATTAGAAAAAGAAAACTAAGGAGAAGTTGGAAAATAAGAGAAACAGGAAACAGAGGATGGCAAAGAGAATGAAGACAGAGAGAAAAAAGCGTGTGCTCAAAAGTAAAATATTTACCATGTTAGTTCAAGTATTTCACTCCTTATATAACAATACTAAAGAAATTCATATATCCTGGAATAATATGTTATATCTTCACAATATTTTTATTTTCTAATATTTTCAAATAATCTAAAAAACATTTTACTGTGTTAAAGCTGCATTTTTTTTCTTAATAAAAGACATTACAAGTACTTCTCTATGGAAGTTCAAAAGGATGTCTCTTTAACATGGAATGAACATAAATCTTCAAAATTAATTAATACATACTGTCTTTCATAGGCAGTTGGATCATACTATTCTTTCATGTTTTCCAAATTTGAAATAATCCTTACACTCCACACGATGTTATGTACGTTTATAACGTGTTAGAATCAACAGGTTTGGGAAGGGAAAGAGTCTAGTTTTCCTTTTTTGTACATAATGATAATTTCATTGCAGGTCATACTTTTATTTATATGTTAATTTCACAGAATATTAATATGTTTCTTAACTTCTTAAAGCACACTAGTGTTTATGTGTATGTGCACATTTACTCACAGTAATTTTTACTACTGCCTAACATTATACTAAGATATTGCTTTATTTTTAATTACAGAATGGTAATGTTTTGAGAAAACTATTATAGTTTAAAGACAGTTGTACCAGAGAGCAAATTTCCCACCTTTAGTATGTACCACTCACTAGAAGTAACATTACAAATACAGACAATCCAAAACAGTATTAACAAACTATGCTTCGCCTTATAAAAGAGATAGGATTAACAAATGTATTGATGGCATAACTGACACAGCTGTGTCCTGACTTTGCAATAATGTACCCCAAATGTTAGATTGTTGAACTAACAATGGCTGTGTTAAAGAAGACTAAATAAACCAAAAAATAAAAAGTAAATAACAATGTCAGTTTCTTGGCAGAACAATTTTAAAACAAGTAGAAAGAATTGATTATTAAACTCTCCTCCAAATGTAGCCATAATGTTGATTGTTTTAGTCTTGATTTCCCCTATTAACTCTGCTTTCTTTTTACCCTGATCTCATTTAGAAATCCAAGTCTCATTCTTCAAGTTTAACTTTCTTGACATCACCTTGCCAGCTCTGGAGAGCATCTGAATTTATTGTAGCAGCTTGATGAATTTGATAGTTCCATCTGCATTTTTATTATTTTATACCAGACCTTATAATACCTTAAATAGCCCAGCAAACATGCATGTATTGAACAGTGTGTTCAGTTTATTCACACAGATACACCTTTGTCTTCTGCAGTGCCATCCAGTTGGTAGAAGACTTAATTTCACTCAGGGCCCTAAACACGCCTGTTTAGCCTTTACAGAGGTGCTGTTACTTCTTGCAGTCAAGGAGTTGGGAGATCCAGAGCTAAGGCAGTGTTGACATTTCCTTTTCAAAATGCTTATGTTATTTGTTCCTAGAAACTATCTGCATGTCAGGCATCTTTTTAGATTTGACTGGAAGACATTTATTCTCTGTTCCTCATTTGAAGCATTGAAATCCTAACCAATGGAACAGAGAATTAGGCCAGATAATTGTTGGAAAACACATACTGTAGGGGTTAGAGAGAGCAACAGTTGTGGAAATGAAAACTATTTCTTCTGTATTATTCTTGAATTATTTGCACACTGGTGAGGCTGCAAAGTCTCCAGATTAGTTACATCTTCTTCATAGCCCCCCAATAACCCATTCCTCACTTGATGTGCCTGGAGCTCAAGAACTGGATTAGTTTTCCCCCCAGAGATCGGTTATACATTAATAAGCACTGAGATCCATATCTTCGAAATCTAATTCAGGAATAAGAAGTGTCTATTACATGGATCACAAATCTCACAGAAATAGAGAAACAATGTCATTTTTCCATGAGATTTTATTTTTAAAATGTATAGACATATATGTTTCAACAGGAATATTTTCTTCTTTCCCTTTCCACTTAAGAGTCTAGTATATGGTTGAATTTCTTTTTATACATGAAAATAAAAGACCCAGACCAAGGCCAGTTCTGCACAAAATAAAGATTTTTTTCTTACATTTATTGTAAGATGAAAGCCCAAAATGTTTCTGCTTTTAGCAATGTTCATGCAGAAGAACAAGGTTTGAACCGCCTACATCTCAGTTCACTCTCAGGAAACTAGAAGCTGCTTTGACAGAGCCAAGCCACTAGTGTAAGTAAAGGTTATAACGAAAGTCATTTCCTACATTAAGACACTAATGCCCAAGCCCAGTTAATTCTTGCTCGAAAGTTTGTTTACTGCCCTACGGCCCAAGTCTAAGTGATTTTATGTTGGAGACTGGGAGTGTGAGGAATTGAGGTATGGGCGGCAATCATTATTAACAGTTCCATAGCAACCACGAGTCTTTTCCTAAAAACCAAGACTCTAGTACTGCAAAACAAGTTTCAGATGAAACTGGCACTGGACCTTTGTATTCTGCTTGATCTGGGTGTCGAGATAGAGACTTCTGCAGCCAGGACCTCATTCTTAAAGGGAACAGGCAGTAACTCACATTACTAAAGATACATGCTGCTTATTTGGTTTTAACCATTGCATTATCCTGTAGTATTTGAAACTCTAAAATTATCTTTAACTCTCCACACAAACCACCCCAATTAAGAAACGACACCTTTAGCAAGACAGCTTGATATGCACATGCTGAAAGACTTTCCACTGTAAAATCAATTCAGTAAATATTGATTGAGCGGTACAACCATTTGTCCTTCCCACTTGGTAAAATGCATAGTGCCCAAGGCAGGAAGACACAAGCACGGATGAGAGGGAACAACAGTTCTGATAGCTTACTTTACGCCAGGCTGGGCTCGCCAATGGTCAGGAGTACTGTGTACCTACCACATGCCAGACACAAGCATTATCTTGTTTAATCATGATGAATCCTATTAGAAAGGTATTGTTTTCACACCTGAGACTTTTGAAGTTAATTTACAACTCCAACTAGTAAGATGAGGGGAGCCAGGGAACTACAGTGTTCTTAACCACTTTAACTTCTCACTCATCATGTTACAATTTAACTATTTTTCCTTTGAAGGTCACAAAGTTAAAAGACTTGTCCAAGTTCACATAACTATTGAGTGTCAGAGTCAGTGCTCAACTCCAGTCTGAAATCCATGCTACTGCCAAAACAAGACGCCTTATTATATCTCCCAACTGTGCTTAACTATGAATCACTTTATAAGCTCTCTGATGGTACGGTATTAACTTCATTTTATCATCCCTTATACATCATCACATACAGCTGCACTTTGTAAATGATTTTAATGATTGTCATACTAATGCTACAAAAAAACAGCTCACGATTCTTGGGGAGCCACAGAGAGACTATTATTCAGGTCTGCTGAGGCCACAGAGGGGCTCCTCAGCTCCTTGGCATCGTCCATTGTCAATGGCTACAGGGTTCACTGTGGGGCACGGTTTAATAAGTGCAAGCTGTCAACAGAGATAGATACTAGAATCAGCTGATTCAAAGATGGCACAAGAAGTCTGCCTCAAACTCTTCAAGTTAAAGGAGTCATATTCCTGTGGCATGCTAAAGAAATTGCTTTATCCTGCCTGGACGCATCCTCTCACAGGCTGAAAATATAAGCAAAGGTCAAATCGGCGTGGGGTGGGGGGCACGTGGGTGTTTGGGAAGTAGGGTGAACCTTGACGATATGGAGACCTAGCCTCTGGAGGTGATTCCTGCAAAATCACGCAGCTGTCTTCTCGAGGGAAAAAAGGGAGCTACGTCAAGCAAATGCTGGTGCCTCCATTTCTATGGACAAGCAATCAGAGAAACCCTCCAGGCCAGCCCTCATTCTTCAGGATGCAGGCTGCAGGCAGAGGCTTCTGACAAAGGCTGCAGGCAGTGGCTTCTGACAAAGGCTGCAGGCAGTGGTCACAAATCCAAATGCCTGGAGTAACATGGGCCGAGGGGGTGGCAGCAATTGTGAAAAAGCAGTTCAAGTGGGCCATGGCCTCTCTGGTGGGACACCCTCATCATTCGTCCACCTGAAGGCGGTGCCTTTGCTAATGCCCAGAAAGCAAGGGTACTTTCCAGGAGCCACCCTGAGTTGTGTAAACAGGCACCCCAACTCCATTTGCTATGTGCAAAGTCAGGCCCAGTGTTGCCAAAGCTTCAACTTCTTTTAAGAAGAGCCAAAATTCAGATTTCTTTTTTACATGAAAATCTTCTGGCTTTTAATTTCTGGCAACTAGCTCAAATCATTTTAATCACTGTTTGAGCCGACTGGAACTATCTGCTGTCTGCATGCAGCCTCAGTACAGACCATCAGTTTCTGACTCCTGGTCTGTAAGTGAACACTCTCAGGTTCTCCTTCCCCTCCCGGACGCACAGACATGGGAATAGAAAGCTACTAACAAGATTGGATTCGCCTTGAGAAAAAGCACGAAATTTTTCTTAAGGAAATTAGAAAATGCAAAAATACCCTTGCCAGAACTTGTAAGAAATTTTCTCTTGCCACTTATTGCATTTGTGAAAAGGCTGCTGTTAATGCTGCATAGTCAATGCACTGAGGAGACAGTCACCAATCACACTGAAAGGTGGTTATATGTTCTTTAATGTGATAGCACCACTTCCTGTTATTAGCAGCACTACCGACCTGTGGGTTACCTGCGGAGCCCCTGGGTGTCAAAGGGATTGGTATTTGGGGTAAACTGAGCATAGAATGTGACTATTCCATTTCTATGTTCCAGTAGAAAAATACTTCCTCCTATCAATAACCTGGAGGTCCTATAGATGACAAAAAGCAAGTCTGCTCTCTGCTCTGCCATATATCATAGGAAAATGGCCAGCCAACACTCCAATTCTTCAACTCTTTATTGTTAGTAATGAGGTACTAAAGGAAAAGAACACAGCTCAATTTTCTGGATGCTAAATTGAGCCTTCAGAGCTCAGAGCTGGGGAATAAAAAAAAACTGATTCCGATTTAGCACAAGGGGCAAGATGTCCTTTGTTAAGGAGAAACTTTATTCTTGCAACCCCTTGAAGCTCTATGGAAGCATACAGATTAGCTGGTTCTCCAAGGTCCAGTGCAGGTTAATCGTATCTAGAACCTCAATGATATGCAGAGAAAGGCAGTGTATTCTGGGGAACGTGCTCTTATATGAAAAATCAAATTTCCTAGGAACTTTAAATCAATAATTTTCAATACCTACATAATAAAAGAAAGCCCCCCTTCCTTTCCAGGATGGAAGGAGAAAAGGAATATCTTAGCTTATGGGAATTGCCCCTGAAATTAACCAGAGAAAGGGAAACTGATGTACATTGGGTGTAATTCCATTGTCTCTTTAGTTCTCTCTCTTTTTTCTTTTCACTATCACTCTTTTTATTGTCAGAGACCAGAAGATCTTTTCCAACTACCTTGTCGCTAGACTTTTCAGAGGTTAAATAAAAGCAATTAGGCCTCAATTATCTAATAACTGCAGGGAGTTTTTATCTACAAGAAACATTTCCCCAATAAAGATATCCATTTTATTAACATTTATTGGGCATCTATATGTGCCAGGCCCTGTGCTGGGACCGTGGATCAGACTGACAAGAGAAGAGTCTTTGCCATCTAGGAACTTTCTATCTGTCGAGTAAAGGGAAAATGTTGGGAGCCCCCAACATACAGAATTAGAATTTACAGAAGCAAAGCAAGAGGGAACAAATAATCTGCAAGAAAAATAAATCTTCAGCCATAAGGAAATTGTTATTTTAGAAACAGTCACTCAAGATACTTAACGGAGATCCTGCAGCTCTACTGTGTAACATACCATAAATTTCCAGAATGGAGATGGAAGGAATCTAAACAGTAGAAAGTACAGGTGTGTGGATGTAAAGAATACACAGAGTAGAGATTTCTCTGCTCTGAAATGTGACACAAAATGGTGGAAGGGAGACTCTGAGTGAAAGAAAATGTATAGTCTTTAAAATGCAACACTGACAGCAAGCACATTCCTTTGTTTTCATTCACAAGTAAATATTGAGCAGACACTGTACACCAAGACTTGTGGAGGTACTAGGTTCACTGCAAACCAAAGAGACATGCCCTTCCCTCCTGCAATCCCAATGTGCCCTGGAATAAACTCCTTGTTTAGTCACTCTCTTGCCAAAAGTTTTCAAATTCATTTTATTTTGGGACTTTGGTTGGTTTGTTGAATTTTAGGGAATTTTTATCTCATGTAAACACATCGCTAATTTATATTATATATTTGCTAGGATGAGACAGGAATGTATAAATAAAAATACACAATACAAATCAATGAGGGGCTTCCTAGGTGGCGCAGTGGTTGGGAATCCACCTGCCAATGCAGGGGACACGGGTTCGATCCCTGCTCCAGGAAGATCCCACATGCCCGTGGAGCAACTAAGACTGTGTGCCACAACTATTGAGCCTGCGCTTTAGAGCCCATGAGCCACAACTATTGAGCCCATGTGCTGTAACTACTGAAGCGCACGCGCCTAAAGCCCATGCTCTGCAACAAGAAAAGCCACGGCAATGAGGAGTCCGCGCACCACAACGAAGAGTAGCCCTCACTCACCGCAACTAAAGAAAGCCTGCGCACAGCAACAAAGATCCAACACAGCCAATAAAATAAATAAATAAATTTATTTTAAAAAAAAAGAAATCAATGAGAAAATTTGACTTTAGGCAAAGTAACTTTACATCCAACTTTGAAAGAGTACATATTCTCCTTACAATAAGAGTTGGGTTTTTTAAATAATACTTCCTAAGATTTTTTTAATTTAATTATACAATTATTAAGTAGGGGGAAATGGTCCATAATCCTAATGTCCAGATAATCCCTACTGTACATGGCTGGGTTCTCTGTTTGATGTATTGTATCACAAGGCTGAAACGAAGGTATCTCTTCAGGAGGCTCTGGGGAAAATCTGCTTCCAAGCTCATTCTTGTTAACAGAATTCAGTTCCCTGCATTCACCTGTAGCATGGAAGTCCCCACTTCCTTTCTGACTGTCAACCCAGGACTGCTCTCAGATCTTAGATGCTGCTCATGTTCCTTACCACGTAGGCCCCTCCATCTTCAAGCCAGCAATAGCACGTCCAATCTTTCTTGTGTTTTGAGTCTCTGCCTCTTCTTCGAGTAGCAACCAAAAAAACCTCACAGGCTTTAAAGGTCTTCCTGTGATTAGGTCAGGACCACCTAGATAATCTCTCTCAAAGTAAATTACACCATGTAACATAATAAAATCACAAGAGTAAAATCTACTATATTTACAGATCTGAGGCTTATGTGGGGTGTGTCCTCCAGGGAGGTGATAAATCTTCGTCCATCTTAGAATTTTGCCTACTGCATAATGGAACATAGTAAGGGAATTCAAATGATGCAAAAAGGTTTTAAATAGAGATGAAAGAAGTTAGCCTTTTCCCACTTCTCCCAACACTATACTCTGGTGATAGCCATGGTCGAAGTTTTCTTAGGTATTCTTCCAGGAAAAAGTATAAAAGATACATATGTATGTTTTCTCTTTATATTTAAATAATCAGGATCTTATTGTACCTAACTTTTCTCATTTAATCTCTCTTGGTGCTCTTTCCTTAGTTGCAAATATGGATCTACATTATTTTTTATCATGGCTACATAGGAGTAGTTTTCTATTCCTTTAATAGTCATAAGATTAAGCAAAGTGATCAAGAATGAATCATCCCGGGACTTCCTAGGTGGCCCAGTGGTTAAGAATCCGCCTGCCAATGCAGGGGACACGGGTTTGATCCCTGCCCCTGGAAGATCCCACATGCCATGGAGCAACTAAGCCTGTGTGCCACAACTATGGAGCCTGCACTCTAGAGCCCGTGAGCCATAACTATTGAGCCCATGTGCCACAACTATGAAGTCCACGTGCCTAGAGCCCATACTCTGCCACAAGAGAAGCCACCACAATGAGGAGCCTGCACACCACAATGAAGAGTAGCCCCCACTCACCGCAACTAGAGAAAGCCCGTGTGCAGCAATGAAGACCCAACACAGCCAATTAAAAAAAAAAAGTTTAAAAAGGAACAAATCATCCCTAAAAGTAAGACAGATTATTTATTATCTCAAGGATTTTCAAGTTGTGGACAGAGTCTGCATCAGACCCACTGTTCTACCTGAAACACCTACTTCTCTTAGAGCAGATGGGTTTCCCAGGAGTCCCTATTTTTGAAAGAGAATCAAGTAATTTTTCTCCAAAGTAAATTTAAATAACTTCTCGGGGAAGTGATGTATTCAGATACAAAAGAGTTTTGACAGAATGACCACACATGTGAAAGAAGGGTACCAAAAAAGAAGAAGAAAGATAAGGAGGAGGAGGAAGAAGGAGAATAGGAAAGGGGGAGGGGGAAGAGAAGGAAGAAAATAGAAAAGCAGAATAAATCAGTTAAAAGTAAAGTGAAGTCAGGACTTAATCTATGCTTCAGAATAAGAATGAAGTTTCACCCTCTGACCATTACATCTTTTCTCCATAGCAACACCAAAGAAATAAAAAGCACTTTCTTTTTTCCACAAAACATGCATTTCTTTCTAATTATTGTCATTCTAAAGTTCTTAAACTGCAATGTTTGATCTATGGCTTTAGAATACCAATTTTTCATATCTGTGTCTTCTAAGTACAAAAAAGACAAAGAGACTTCCACTATCTTTCATTGTTCTTTGAATGGGACTAGACATTAAAAAATAGATTTACATTACTAGTCATAACTTGCAACTCTTGAAGCTTCCACAAAACTCATACATTCAGTTTTTTTTCTACTGAAGTGACAATTTGTTCTGCCTTCATCAAATTTAAATGAAAACACGGTAAGCAATAATAATGGCCCCAATTTCCATGAGTGTTTTCTCTGTGCGGGGCATCCACAAGCTGAAGATTTCTCCTCAGAGCTTGGTCCACTGCTCTGAAACGGAGATAGACTATTAAACCTAATGTGGATGCTTAAGAATTTACGTTAATTTTTGAGGAATGTGTCACTTGCTCTTAAAAGCTTAGAATTCCTCATCTCCACTGCAAAGAAATGTCTTAAAAACACATCTCTACAGCTTAACTACTGGGACACGGAAAAGGGCAGTTTAGTAGTAACTTAGCAGTAATTCAAGAACAAACCATTGTATGAGGCAACTGCTAGTAAGAGAACTGCAACAGAGAAGCTATGAGGAAATCCCATGCTGCCCTTAGATCCAGACAAGTAGAGACTCTGTCCTGTGCCTGCTCCTCAGGGAGTCCTACACCTTAGAGAACATTCCAAGAAATATTCTAAGTTTCCCTCTGGTGCCTGGGACCAGCTGGGGCTGGCAGTGTCACCAGACAGGAAGACTCAGGTCAGAGGAGGACCCTCGTGGGCCCCAGGCTCCTTTTCTCCCCTCTGAGTGCTGTCAAAGCCTCTACCCCCAAGGGGTAAACCAGAGGCCCCAAATAGCCTTCAGGAGGAAAACACTCCTAGCCAGCAGAGTATTTCTTTTACGAAGCTGTGAGCGTCTGAATGAGATTGGGCCTCTGGAGTAGTGCTGACATGCTGATTTGGGGAAACCCACATTTCTGAGGAACACAGGACAAGTCCAGGTCTCTGGGATACTGATGATACACTGCCAGCCCCTGAGCTTGTGCCATGCATGTGGGCCGGCACAAAAGCTTTTAGGACAGAGCTGCCACCTCCAGTCCACAGCACCAAGAGAGCAAGGCGGCAGCAGGGGTCCTTCACCCAGGGCCATCACTCCACTTCCTCCTCAGGTTCCACATCATGTGTCAGGCTATTTCTCCAGGGTTGTCTAACCCTCCCCAAACTCCGCAAAGGGAGTTTTCAAGCCCTTTGTTCCCCTATGTCCAGAGATTCTTCCAATCCATGTCCTCTCTTGCCTTACAGCATGTGTTGATGTTGTTCCCTTCTAAGCCGGTCTTAAGCCATGCTGGACAAGGGATGGACATTTCTTATACAAATGGGACCACTTTTCTTGTCCCTATCTTCCCCCCTGGTGGAAGTGGTAGAGGGCAGGGGTAGAGCCAACACTAAAAGAGATCATATTCTAGGAACACCGTGGTCACCACCTAAAGAGTTCAAGAGAAGGCATAATTGAAGGATGTATCATTCTATGTTTATGCTATAAAATTCTGAACACTAAATTTGACATGACCAGAAAACAACTTATCGTTCACATTTCCTGCATGTACCAGATAAGACTTGCATTTGTGATCATCAGCAAAGCACAGCAAAACCTCTGAGACAGACCCCAGAAACCAGTGATCATGGCATGACAGATGATGCAGACTCATGAGTAATGATGCAACCAGCCTTAAATAAATGATATGAGAAGCCACAGAGGCAAGAAGATCTACATTGTTTCAATTAAAACAGAATCTGAAGAGCCATGGCATTGTGAACAATAATAGTATTGCCACCTTTTTCCTCACATAGTAGGAGATGTGAAACTAGCCAGGAACCTTGCATTTGACAATAAAGAACAAGAAGACACAGCACCTAGGTACTAGCCACTATGAAGATCCTTTACATGCAATGACTGGACAATAAACAAATGTGTAAATAGCTCTACTTTATCCATTATTCTGAAGCTTGATTGAAGATCACCATACCTTATATAGGTCTGTGAATTTTATAACACTTTTTTTTTAAATCAAAAGCTTTTTTACAGACAGAGATGCTAAAAAAAAATCTTTGCCTGAGGCCCTCTACATCCTAGGGATGACCCTGAGGAAAACTCCCAAGGAAGGGGAGCAGGTAACCTGGCAACATACAATTCTATCCTTTCTCAGTATAGCTACAGTAGATGTCATATTATATGCTTTGAGAACCTGCATGACTTAATTTAGCAAATATTTTATATACACAATGAAATAATTATCACCATGTGTTGCAAAGGCTTGGGTACTTTTGTATTTTGTGTGTGTGCAGCTATCATGCTTTTGTATTTTTTCCTGCTTGAAGACAGTTCTCAATTACCCAGATGTGGTTTATTCACTTAGTAAATTAACCTTACAAAATAAAATGTTTCATTTCTAGATTGTCAGACCTCCAATACTGAGTATTTCTAGATGACCTCACTGTGTCATCAACTGGTATAAACTCAAGAGAATGCAAACTCAAAATTAATTTTGATGTTAAACATTTTAATTATGGAAGAAAATCTGCTCTAACAATCAAATAAATGCATGTAAACATAGATTATTTCTGAAGTATTTATCTCTTGGATTATATTTGCCTTTTTTATGAAAATATATAGTTGAAGTTTAACTATTTTAAGGCTTCCATTATGTCAATGATCTGTTTTTCCATACACTACCATGTTTGTGTCTACAAAAATAATTACTTATTCATAGGTGATTAACCTGCCTTAATGACTTAAAAACCATTAGTCTGGTCAAACAATTACTTGACCAAACTACTAAAAGAGGCTTATAAAGTTCTAGTTCCAGTTCAAGAAATCATGGTTTATTTCCCAAAATGGGCAAGAAAGAATTAGGAAAAGAAAAAATTTTAATTAAATATTAAGTCAATATTTTAAACCAACTCAGAGATAATATAATTACTCTACAGCATGTCTCCTTCCTCTTATCCACTAAATTTTTACCCTACCAGGTTGTGACTTAGAAAAATGCTACCAGAGATGCTTGGCTAATCAAAGTCAACATTTTCCTCTCGTGGGATTTTAACATTTCAAATTCCATTGAATTTCCTTTCAATAAATCTTACAAATATAAAAGAGAATACAACATCCTAATAAGCCAGTACATTAACATGTAAAATTTGAAGTTTACTTTTATATTCCCAATTTTTGTCTGATAAACATAAACATTTTGTCAGTGCCACCATTCTTCTTTTCAAAAATTTAACAGATTTTTTCACTTAGATAGAGATGGTTATGAAATGCATGAGGGCCATAGGGAAAGTAGCAAGGAATAATTCAAGTTTTCTGAAATAATTTGTTTTCTTTTGACTCAACAAGTCTTGTTTTCTTTCTATCAAACAGGATAGGAATTATCTAACTTTCAGAGGTGCTTATGTTACCTAACCCTTTCAAGTGGAATGATAATCATATGGCAAGTGGGAAAAGGATTTTGAATAAGAGCGTTAGTGGCTATAATAATTACCTCTACTTTTTTTTTTAATTTAATTAATTAATTTATTTTTTGACTGTGTTGGGTCTTTGTTGCTGCATGCAAACTTTCCTCTCTAGTTGTGGTGAGCAGGCTTCTCATTGCTGTGGCTTCTCTTGTTGTGGAGCACGGGCTCTAGGCACACAGGCTTCAGTAGTTGTGGCTCATGGGCTCTAGAGTGCAGGCTTCGTAGTTGTGGCGCACAGGCTTAGTTGTTCCGCAGCATATGGGATCTTCCAAGACCAGGGATCGAACCCATGTCCCCTGAATTGGCAGGCGGATTCTTCACTACTGTGCCACCAGGGAAGTCCCACCTCTACTTTCTTAGTTATAAAGGGCAAGTTCTAAGCTTTTGTGTTTGGAAATTCAACAACAACAAAATATCTTTATATTTCCTTAAAAAGCAGTGACCTTTTTGCAACAGAACCCTGGGAAATAGTCTTAGAACGTGAAATTCTGTGATTTTTCACAAATAAACCAAAAATTTTATAATATTAAAAACAATTACCTGACTTTTCAGATGGATGAATCTCATTCAAATATTAAATGCTAGCAAGCTTACGCCCTCCAAATCCAGCAAAAATCACTTGCAAACATGAAAAAAAACTGAACCAAAATGAACATCAGATAGCTAAATAGAAAACAGCACGCACCTGCTTGCTTTAAAAAGAACGTTTTAGATTTAATTAAAAGATATTGATTATAAACAAGCCATAACGTGGCAGAAACAAATAACTAACTTCTTTAGGCCAAAATAGTGTATTGAGAATCAGTAATATCTAATTTGGTGCATCAGTCAGCATATTTGGACATTATATTTGGTTCAAAGCCCAGTTCTGATATCCGTGAAGGGTTCAAACTTCCACTGTGGAATCATGAAACCTTGCCCTACCCAAAAGAAAGATTGCCTTTAAAATATTTCTGTTCCCTATGTCCTTTTTTTTATATCAACTCTATGTATGCTCTGTTTTTCTAAGCAGCCGGGTCAACCTGACATTTCCTTGAGGACTGCGCCTGTCAGCTAGAATCACCATTCTTCCAATTGCTGAATCAGCCCACCCTCTAACTGGTAGCAATACAAGGAGACCTTCAAATTCTGCAAATTTTAGCTGGATTAGAATGATCTCTAAGCCAATATCTTTAAAGCCAGTACAGATTTTCAGACATTTACACAATCACATTTCTAATTACGGAAGACCCCGGAAATACACACCATTTCAGACTTGGATGGACTGCTTGATTCCAAGTGAAAATCTTTTATCCTGTTATCCAGATGACTACCATATACTAAGGCCACAATAATTGTTCCTATTGTGGCAGGACATCATCCTAACTTGAAAAGCCAAGCTTTTAGAAGGGGTACTAGAAATAGAGTTAATATTAGACAAACTACCACAACTGGAAGGAAGGGAGAAGAAATCAGTCACCGAGTCCAAATTTCCAACCTTTGTGGCTTCGATCCTTTGCCAACCATGCTTCTTCTCTGTAAGCCAATGATAAAGGCTGCACAGAGAACACTACTGAACTGAAAGAACTTCTCTTCTTCTGTTACAAAGGGTTATTAAGGGTCAATAGAACAGACTTCAACAATTCAAAAAGAATAGTTTATTGTTTGCCAGCAGAATTCTGGTTAAAAATGACATTGTATTGTTTAATTCATCAGGACAAAATAAGTTAAAATATATGGGCAGACTCATTGCTGTACGTCCGGAGAGTCAAAGCCTGAGACAGTACTTTAGGTGCATGAAGTTTATTGAAAGAGTGCTCTTCAAGGAAAGCTCTTCAGGGGAGCGTACGACAAGCAGAAGAGGAAAGGGTGAGCAAGGCTGTGATCCCGTATACAGGCTAGTCTTGACCTGATCCATGAGATCACACCACAGAATTACTTGTGACCCTCTCCTTTGATGCAAGGGGGCCAGCCATCCGTAGCCCCATATCCATCAATCATTGGCTGCTCCTCGCTGGAGAAGCAGCTGCCGTCAGCAATTCTCTGGACAAGGAGGGAGAGAAAGAAGGGTGGTGGGGCATGCAGCTGTGGGTCTTTAGCAACCAGTGCTCGCAGCAGCTGGAGAAGGGATGTAAAGGGATTCAGACAGGGCACCCACAGCATCTACCATGCTATTTGCGATTCACTCAGAAATCAGGAAAACACCTAGGACTCTGCCAAATTCTAGACAGACTAGAAAGGGTCGCCTCTGGCATCAACAGGTGAAGTCATTGGGACGGAATGGCTGGCAATCTTACCCAGTTGCCTTTAACTGTATTATGCCCTGTGACTTGTGCTTCCTTTTCTTGTTAACAATCTACAGCCTCTGACATAATGTATCCTTAACCTATTTTGGTGCTCTTAATTCAGAATTATTCCTTCTTCCCGCATGAAAGAAAAGCCGCCAGTTTTGAGAATATCCATTAAGTTAAGGGCACAAGGCAGAACGTTAACATTCAACTTAAAGAAAAAGCGATAGCTTTATAAATCACAAAGCACAATTCTTTTTCAATGGAGAAATGAAGTTTTCGATTGAGAGATCTGGGGGAGTAGGAAGAAATTTTCTAAGTTACAAATTTTATTTGCATTCCGTGAGTCATGTTGCATGGAAATCCTCCACCCAGTAAGAAATGTACACTTCTGCTATGGTTTGTGACCCTACCCATCTCTCAATTATGGGCACTACAAATTCCAAACATGCTGTGAGTCATTTTCCCCATCTTTCCTCCCACACTTTGTGCTGGAGATGGAGTGATTCTCATTTTCATTGTTGCTCTGTGACGTACTGAAACAGTCAAAACAAATCTAAGCCTTTGTTATCCAACAGGTAGACAGGAAATAAGAATCCAAAGGCTAGACAGCGATAAACTGGTACTCTTTACCCAGATGGGTGTTTTGAACCCACCAAAAAACTCAGACATAACATTTTGCACTTGCAACTTTCCTCCTCTCCATTTTGAGGTGATTAATTTCATCTGGATTTCTAGAGAACAGACCAGCTGTATATTTGAGTTCATTATAAAAACACAGAAAGAAGGAAAAGATTTGCCCATCTCCATAGGAAAGTCCATTTCTTTCTCTTTTGACCTAATCAATGAGAAAGCATTAAAAATAATGGTTTCAAAATCTTAACTAGAAATGCCAGTTTGGCCACAAAAGGCTTTGTTAAAAAGGCATGTGGGAACCCATGGGGAGAGTCATCCTTATGCTAATCCACTCAGGACAGTTGATTTCTATACCTCTGAGTCCAGATATTTGTCCTGGATTCTGCAGCAGCCAAAGCAGTGGGAGATTTTTTTCTGAAGCAAACAAATCTCCCTGTTTCATACTGATCCAACCTAATTCTAGCCACCCAGCCTACACATTATATATTTCCTATTTTGAGAAAAACATTCCTGGAACAGGGAGTGGGCAGTGGACTCAATTCTATTTTCCACTAAATTAAGACACCTTACAGATAAGGAAAGTCACATTTTCTGTGACAGGGAAGAGGGCACAATACTTGCTGCACTGAAAAAAGTTACAAACCAAGAACCAGAGGATAAGAGGAAAATGGCAGATTGACTTCCAGTTAAAGGACAGCTGTAAGCTATCACAAGCTTCCCTCTGGCATCCTCCCTTATTCCTCAGCTCCATCCACATCTGTAAAGAAATTGTTTCCCAAAAGCAGAGCAAAATTCCAGCTTTGCAAGGGCTTCTAACCCTGGCCTCATACAATCAAGGAAAGACCCTCAAGTTATAATCAGCTTTCATTGACCCTTCTCCAAACATCTTTCAGCCTAGGGGCAACAAAAGCTGTCAGTCAGCATGACCAATTCACTGTTATTTATATCTGGGCTTAGTGGCCATTCTTGTGGCCACAACTGTGTTCTGACCTTCTCCAGAGGGAGTACTGAGGGTCAGCACCCTTTTGTTCATACTCAGATCAAGTTGATATACCACCTCTGGGGATTAGAATCCTGATTTGTGAGAGTAAATGGCAGCTTCTGGTTTTATTATTGGTGCAAGACAGTAAGACTTTATTTCTAATACTGGGGACATCAATGAATATATTTATAAAATGTATTCATAAAGTAAGGAAAGGAACATGAAGAAGAAGCAAGGACAAAGTAAAAAATTATTAAAATTTTGTGGTATTTATAGGAATCTAAGATTAGACTGGTTTTCTGAATTAACACTAATACAAATTTACCTCTTTAATGAGCTTGAGCTCAGTCTCATACCTGAGAATTTTACCGCTTTAGAAGTTCAACCGAGGAAAACACAACCTAGGTGGACAAAAGCACCAAAGCCAGAGGAACAGTCGTCTTGCTAATAGAATTAACTGACATTTTTTTCATGTTTACAGGTACCAGACAATGTTAGGAGTTCAATCCTAGTTTGAAGTGTTATCACTTCTGGAACACAAGCTAGTCGGTGGGATTGAAGCCCAGCTGGAACATTTACTAGCTGTGTATCTCCAGAAAATATATTTCTGGGTTTCTTTCTCTATGTTTTCTTGTTTGTTTTTAAAATGAGTGTTGAAAGTGATCCCCACTTCACAGGTTGTGCTGAGGTTAAATGAGTTCGTACATGTAAAACATTCAGCGTAGAAGCTGGCACAGGGGAAGAGCTTAAATAATTCTTCTCTATTACTATTATCCACTCACTAAAGATAAACCTTCCAAGGCCATTCAGGGAACAATGAACAAAGCTACGATTTAATTCAGGTGACCTGTCTCTAAAGTCCATGTGCTAAACCTGAACACCTCTCTGATAAGCACATTCCCCAGGATCCAGTTTGATTTGAACTCAGCCCTTTCTGACATTGCAGGAGCAGTACAGCAATAAGTTGATGATGGGTTCTTTTTGGCTGAGAGCGCGTGGCAGACCATGAGTCTAAGGACAGAATAGCATAGTGACTAATCACTACAAAAGCAGATGATGCCACAAATTTGAGGGCGGGGTCAATACAGGAAAAATTGTTGGATAAAACTAGACTTTTCTCATGTGAAATTCAAGCATGCTTATGAAATAAAAAAATAACTCATGAATTAATAACTTTAGCAAGGGCATAATATTTTGCCTAAAGCAAATAGAAATTACCTTTTCAGGTAGAAAAGCACACAAATTCCTAACTAATAAATGCATTTCTTACTTACACTGTGCCACATAGTTTATCATACAGTATCTCACTTAATCTCTGCCAAAACTCCATGAAATAGAAATTATTGGCTTTATTTTATGCATGAGAAAATAGAGAGGTTAAATGACAAGGTCACAAAAATGGCAAAGCTAGAAATTGAATCCATATTTTCCTGGTTCCAAAATGCAAGGCTACAAAATCCAGTTTTTAGCCATGAAACTAACACTGCCTTGGTAGCTTGTGCCATGATGCTCTGTTTATGTACAAGAATTTAGAGTAAGGACTATTCTAGACAAGGCTCTCTCCTTATACAATAGTGTAAGCATGGCTTATTACCTTAGCATGGCTTGTCACACAGAGAGGAGGCTGAATAAATGTTATTTTTTTCCTTCTAACCATATACTTGTAAAGCACTTTGGAATTTTAAAAGACTTTATTTTCTTATATTAAGTAAAGCCAGGGAAGACATTATTGCTACGACTTTACCGATGGAAATACTGAGACCTGTAAAGAATAACTTGCTCCAACCTGAAAGTTTTAGAGTAGTGTCACAGGCTTCATTCCCTGAGCTTTTCACTATGCTTCATTCCCTACCTTTGGCAACACTGTCCAGAATAGGTGATTAAAGGATCTAAAACTATAATAGTTTCTACAAACATAAATGATTTACATCAAAAGGCAAATACTCCAGATGTCTATATAGCCATACCAAAAATGTTTCCACAGAGACAGAGTTTTAAACATGTGAGGCTCCTAAGATTGATAGATCTTTGGGATCTATCTAAAAATATTGATTGGTATTTTGGGGTTCCTGTTCTCCTACATCAGCTGCAAACATCATGTGGTTTAAAGGCTCGAGACAGCTCAATGACCAAGAGTGCCTCCAAGCTGTTGTTGACAGGCCCTGAGGCATAAAAGAGCAGCAGTGGTTGTAGAAGGTGTGGTAATTGACACAATGCATTGTGTTTACTTCCTGACTCTGAGGAGATTACAGCAAAAGCAGAGAGATAGAAAGAATGAGAGAGAGAGAATGAGAGAGAGAAAGAAAGATCAAACACAACCAAATATCTGCACACAACAACAAGCACCACAGCACTGAGCAAATCATACTTACATCAGCCTTAGCTTTCAATTGAACACTCAAGATTCAAAAAATTACACAACTAATTTTGCCCTACCTTCCCTCTATAGGATCAGGAGAGAGGAAAGAGAAGCATGCAGAAAGGAAAAAAACAAAACAAAAAGCTTTGCTTCTCCACACATATTTATTTATGCAGGAAGGAAAACATCTTCAATGCCATCTCTAGATGGAGAAGCACTGTGTTCCAGTCAAGAATTCCTGTCTTATAATGGGCACTCAAGTAATGCTTATTGGATGAGGAGCCTGGGGCTCTCAAAATGATGGAGATGACATCAGTCCCGCCCAGGAGGGACCTGCAATTGAAAATTTCTGACACTAACCCAGACAAAAACGGACAGGCTATCCAGATAATGCACTGAGAACTTTAAGCAATCATATAAATATGCAGCTTAATTTTTTTTTTTTTTTTGCATCACTTATGTTATAATCACAGACTGCTCAATTCCAAACCATCCTATGGGTAACCTGAGTTCACAGACTATTAAAATGAAGCCACAATACATTTTGACAAATGACCTTCAGTAATATAAATATGAAGCCATTTTTCCTGGAGATGAGTAGGATGTTTTTAAAGAAACATTAGAAGGCATTTGTGAGTGAATCTTGCATTAGATTTTCCTTTCAATTCTTTCGAAAAGTAAGTGAGATCGACAGCTAAACTAGTTCCATTTGGACATAAATTTGATTATTCTGGCTAGCTCAGAGGAGATCTAATGATTCTAATGGATTCTTAAACAACCCTAAGTAGTTCTCCACACTTGGCTATGTCCATAGTCACAATGGATTCAATCATGTGTGTATGGAAAAGGAGTCAAGTTGGGGGTGAAAACCTAAAAGGAAATGAATGACAATTTTGCTTCCTGGCATCCCAAGGTCTGCCACACCAGCTGATGCTATACCCTAATGTGCCTTTATGTCTCTTTATATTAACTTCCTATAATTCTCATTTTTTTCTACAGCATTGATATGATACCTTTCAATGGAAACCCACTGCACAATTGCTTAGAATTATTTTCTATTGTCTGAAACTCTTCTTGTGCAAGTCTTCTGGGACTGCTGCACAGAGCCTACTTCCATCTCAGCAGAAAGCCCTAAACTTAAAAAGAGAAATGAGCTTGTAAATGCAGTCTGGAGAGGTCAGACTAAATATTTTGTTAAAGATGGTCTCAGGAGTAATATTTGTTCATGAGGCAGACATGAACATTTCCGCTAAGAATCAATAGTGGGCCCATTTGCACTACACTTAGTGTTCAAAGTGTTTCTGTGCATTTATCCCACCCTGCGCACTTTCTCTCTATAAATAAATATCGGTGGCCATCTGAGTTCCAAAATGCTTCTGTCAGCCGCGTTGTTATCCTTGCCTGAGAGTGGAGCTGAAAAGACCAATGCGTCGCTATCCATCCTCTCTATACTCGGCATTCAAGCAAAGATTTTCCTGGTGTGGCAGCTGTCACTGTGCTTTGTTTCTCTTCCTTTAGGTCCGCAGTTTGTCTGCTGCCCTGAAGCCTTTGCTCAGAACAAGCTGCCCCATTTCTGCTGGCTAAATTGCCAGGCCACGTCGGCTGATTTTGTTTCCCAACATTACAAAGCTCTGCAGACCAGACGAGGGGCCAGCTCAGGGCCCATTCTGCCTGACTCCATTATATCTGTCTGTCCTCCTCTCAGCACAAATCTTGGGATGGCTGCCTTTATCTCTCTTCCATACGTGTTCTAGCCAATAGAACAGTGTTATAACAAACAGTGCTTCAAAACAGAGAGAGTGTGGCATAGTAGAAGGAGCATGGTCAGACCTTTGTGAAACTCCTGGTTTGGCTGTTTACCAGACAAGTTAATCAACCTTTTTAAGCCTCAGTTATCTCATATGTAAAAAGAGTACAATAATGCCAACCTTGAATAAGTGTTATAAAGATTGAATTAATACCTGAAAAGTGCCTGGTCCATATCGAGCATGCTCTGATAAAAGCCAGAAAGTTCTAGGAGCAGGTATCACAGTACTTAAGAAGCTAGAGTAACAAACATTCTATAGACTGCCAATAATTTGGTGTTCTCCCTTTCTCTCAGTACTTCCTCAGCGTGCTGGCTGGTAGAAGAATTCAGTGTTAGATTTATGACAGTGTGTTGCTGATGGAAATCTTTGACTGGGGCAAACTGGAAAATGACCCCTTTCTCCTTCAAGTTTATCATCAATCAATGGTGCTGTACCAACTCTACAAAGGGGATCTTAATCTCTTTTTGCCCTTATACTTCAAGAAAAGATTAGGCAGCAATTGAGTTTCTGCCCAATAAGTTTGCAAGGACTCCCCAGCACTTGCAGCAAGAGCAGGTACCTAGTAGGCATTAGATATAAGGAAGAATGAATGAATGACTTAAAGTAATACTTTATATCCTAGCGAAAGAATCTCCTACAGATCTGGAAGCATTGGTGTTGCCTGCAAGTTCCTCTTTACATTTTCATATGTTTGAATATAACTCTGTAAGATAATATCTAGCTCCATTTCACTCCACTGATAGTAGGTCACTATGGATACTTACACGAATGATTGCACCTGAGTAAATGTCAAGACACAAATTTCAAACTGAAAGGGGCCTTAAGTGATTTGTCCTTATCTATCTTTCCTACACACCTACAAGTACCGGCCATGCGGCAAAGTTCACACCCACTTTCCCACTTTTCATTCTAAAGACACATTGTGTTTCCCATGTGCCTTTAAGGAATCATTCTTGATCTTAGCCATAAAATTGGAAAACTGCATAACTGATGAGATGATCCAGGAAGCCAGCTAAAACATGGGGTAGAATGAAACTGACAGTTAATTTGTAGCAGTAAAAAACAATGATATCATCACAAAACAAGTTTAAGATCAGACTGGGCTCAAACACTCTGCACCCACAGAATATATAGACGGGCACTGTCAAGCTTAAATAACAAAGCAAAACAAAAATGAACCTTCCAGCTTCACCAAGCTCAATTTATTTGCTTTTTTATGGTACACTACCACCATCTGCTGGCTGCAGCTGATAAAATGCCTCACATTCTCCAAGTCCTGGAATATTCCATCCTGCAGAGCCTGCTGTTAATTACCATGCACAAGGAAACATTTTTAAACCTCACAATATCATTAAAATGATACAAACACATCAGATCTTCCTAGAACACTAAACAAATGAAAGCACCTGTAAGGCTAGATACTGCCAAAGGCTCCCTGGTCTGCTATGTCTAACAGCTACACTTGCTGGGTGTTTAAGTCCCAGCACATTCTCTTTTGATTCCCCAGCTCTCTCCTTACACGTGCTCACTTTCAGACTTCCTCCTCTCCAGCTGCCTTCTCTACCAGGCATCCTACACAGCACTGCGGTGATAGGCAAAGCAGCAGCTCTCAGCTAAAAACAGCCTCCTCCTGGAGATCTTAAAGGAAGAAAACCACTGACATTTTTCCTCTTCAAGGAAAGCAAAGCCCTAGTGTGATTCAACAAGGAAAAGGAGAATATCCTTGGCTACTAAAACTCTAAGAGCAGTATTTTAGCAAGGTTTCCACAGGGTTAAATGCCTTGTGTTGTGCCTGTTTTTCCTCTTCTGACAACAAGTTAGGAATTATTTAGAGGGAGAAAAGCTAGAGTCTATACAAATAAAATCTAGCCACCCACAACACCCTGCCCACTGTTTCTAATGTGCTCAGTCTTACCATTCTAGACTCTCTGTTACTCACATCACAGGCCTCTGACTTCTCAACCATCCTGAGGAAGGCTTTAGGAAATATTCCTTCTTCACTGTAACTTCTTTTTTTCTTGTGCTTACCTGAATTTAACATATTTATTCATTGAGCATGTAATAACTGTATTATAAAACAATTTCTAAAAATCCTTCAAATGGCTATCTATTTAGAAAGTTTTTCTGTCAGTCATATTTTTACAATCATAATGAGGTAACGTTTGGTCCCAGACAAAATATCTAGCTCTTACTGAGCAATGATGTAAATACATCACAAGAGAGAAGACCACAGCCTAGTGCAGCAGCAACAACAAGTTAACACGCTTCAGTTCTGACACGCCTCTGTGTATGACCAGGCTATCCCAGTTAGAAGGGCATAATGCCTCTATACACAGAACACACTGGGCTGAATTAATTTCCCCCTAAACAGTATCATCCTTGCGTCCATTTAAACAATTGGCTCATTCTCTTAAACATTCTGAGATGTGAATTTTAGTTCAAAGACATTTTACATTTTCTTCCTGATGCTGCAATTTCAGAAAGATACCACTTAATAGGTTAAGTGATTTCTATCACATATAATGAAGCAAACCCCTATAAGCAATGTAGCCTTGACTAAAATTTTCATTTAAATTATTTTCTTTTGTCCAAAGACCAGCAAATGTATCTTAAAATGTTCAATGTCATCAAAATAATTACTATCAAACTACCCTAAAATAAAATAATAATGAAAATTTTTCTTATCAAATAGCAAAGAATTTTTAAGAAATAATAATGCCCTTGTGGTCAAGGGACAGGAAAAGTTACTTTATGCACTGACTGTTACCAGTATAATTTGGTACAACCCTTCCAAAAGGTAAGATGGCAATATTTATTAAAAAATCCTTTTTAAAAATTGTACATGTAAATTTGTACAAGAAGTAAAATTGTCACTCTTTGCAGATGACATGATATTATACATAGAAAACCCTAAAGATGCTACCAGAAAACTGCTAGCACTAATCGATGAATTTAGTAAAGTAGCAGGATACAAAATTAATGCGCAGAAATCTCTTACATTCCTATACACTAACAATGAAAGAGCAGAAAGAGAAATTAAGGAAACATTCCCATTCACCATTTCAACAAAAAGAATAAATTACCTAGGAATAAACCTGCCTAAGGAGACGAAAGACCTGTATGCAGAAGACTATAAGACTGATGAAAGAAACAAAGACAATACAAACAGATGGAGGGACATACCATGTTCTTGGATTGGAAGAATCAACATTGTGAAAATGACTGTACTACCCAAAGCAATTGACAGATTCAATGCAATCCCGATCAAATTACCAACAGCATTTTTCACAGAACTAGAGCAAGAAATCTTATGATTTGTATGGAAACGCAAAAGACCCTGAATAGCCAAAGTAATCTTGAGAAGGAAAGATGGAATTGGCAGAATTAGGCTTCCTGACTTCAACTATACTACAAGGCCACAGTGATCAAGACAGAATGGTACTGGCACAAAAATAGAAAGGAAGATCCATGGAACAGAATAGAGAACTCAGAGGTAAACCCAAGCACATATGGGCACCTTATCTTTGACAAAGGAGGCAAGAATATACAATGGAGAAAAGACAGCCTCTTCAATAAGTGGTGCTGGGAAAATTGAACAGCAACATGTAAAAGAATGAAATTAGAACACTTCCTAACACCATACACAAAAATAAACTCCAAATGGATTAAAGACCTACATGTAAGGCCAGACACTATCAAACTCCTGGAGGAAAACATAGGCAGAACACTCTATGACATACATCAAAGCAAGATCCTTTTTGACCCACCTCCTAGAATCACAGAAATCAAATCAAGAATAAGCAAATGGGACCTAATAAAACTTAAAAGCTTTTGCATAGCAAAAGAAACCATAAACAAGAAGACAACCCTCAGAATGGTAGAAAATATTTGCCCATGAAGCAACGGACAAAGGATTAATCTCCAAAATATACAAGCAGCTCATGCAGCTTCATACCAAAAAAAGCAAATAACCCAATCCACAAATGGGCAGAAGACCTAAATAGACATTTCTCCAAAGAAGACATACAGATGGCTAACAAACACATGAAAAGATGCTCAACATCACTAATCATCAGAGAAATGCAAGTCAAAGCCACAATGAGGTATCACCTCACACCGGTCAGAATGGCCATCATCAAAAAATCTAGAAACAATAAGTGCTGGAGAGGGTGCAGAGAAAAGAGAACGCTCCTGCACTGTTGGTGGGAATGCAAATTGGTACAGCCACTATGGAAAACAGTTTGGAGGTTCCTTAAAAAACTAAAAATAGAACTACCATATGATCCAGTAATCCCACTACTGGGCATATATTCTGAGAAAACCATAATCCAAAAAGAAACATGTACAGTAATGTTCACTGCAGCACTATTTACAATAGCCAGGACATGGAAGCAACCTAAATGCCCATCAACAGATGAATGGATAAAGAAGATGTGGCACATATATACAATGGAATATTACCCAGCCATAAAAAAGAATGAAATTGAGTTATTTGTAATGAGGTGGACAGACATAGAGTCTGTCACACAGAGCGAAGTAAGCCAGAAAGAGAAAAACAAATACCGTATGCTAACTCATATATACGGAATAATCTAAAAAAATGGTACTGATGAACCCAGTGACAGGGCAAGAATAAAGATGCAGATATAGAGAACGGACTTGAGGACACAGGGTGGGGGGCAAAGGGGAAGCTGGGACGAAGTGAGAGAGCAGCACTGACATACATACAGTACCAAATGTAAAATAGATAGCTAGTGGGAAGCTGCTGAATAACACAGGGAGATCAACTCGATCATGCATGATGACTTAGAGGGGTGGGATAGGGAGGGTGGGAAGGAGTCATGGGAGGAAGGGGATATGGGGATATTTGTATAAATACAACTGATTCACTTTGTTGTACAGCAGAAACTGGCACAACAGTGTAAAGCAATTATATTCCAATAAAGGGCTAAAAAAATAATAAAAATTGTACAAACCTGCAATTTATACATTCCAGCACTAGAAATTTATCCCAAAAGAATCATCATGACTGAAGAACATAACATGACATCACAGCCTTACAACATCACAGCCTCCTTTATAATAAAGGAAGCTTTTAGTATTTGGATCTGGTAGGCTAAATAACGGCCTCCCCAAAAATGTCCACATCCTCATCCCCAGAACCTCAGAACATATTACCTTACATGATAAAAAGGATTAAGTTAAGGATCTTGAGATTATCCTGAGACTATTCAAATGGCCTCAGTGTAATCACAAAATTTCTTATAAGAGGAAGGCAAGTGGGTGAACAGCATAGAAGGGGAAGGGACAATGGATGCAGGAGCTGGAGTGAGGTCTTTGAAGATGGAGGATGGGCCCATGAGCCAAGAACACAGCCATTTCTAGAAATAGGATAAGGCAAGGAAACAGACATTCCCCTAGATCCTGCAAAAGGAATGAAGCCAT
This sequence comes from Hippopotamus amphibius kiboko, assembly GCF_030028045.1. Taxonomy (NCBI): domain Eukaryota; kingdom Metazoa; phylum Chordata; class Mammalia; order Artiodactyla; family Hippopotamidae; genus Hippopotamus; species Hippopotamus amphibius. The sequence continues at coordinate 111,542,889 of NC_080193.1, forward strand.
GCTAACACCACAATTTTAGGACTTCTGACCTCTATAACTGTAAGACTAAAAAAATTGTGTTGTTTTAAGACAGTAAATTGTGGTCATTTGTTATGGCAGTAATGAAAAACTAATATACCAGATATCAAATAGTAGAGAATTGGGTCAATTTAGGGCTCCAAAAGCCTTACGCTTGTGGGTCTGAGTTATGAAAGAGGTTTTTTTTTTTTTAATCCTGTGTTTTTATTTTGATGATAATCTTAAAAATGTTCATGTAAAGATATTCTGGACCATCTGGTAGACCAACTTATAACTAACAGCTATGCTATGATTTCAATGCCCAAGTTTGTGTGTTTATAGTCACATTAGTAGTGCCAAGGGAAGGCTAACTCCACAGAGTACTCTAAGAACAAAGTTGACATGGCAGTTCAGGGGAGGGTTGTGGGAGGACTGAGTAACCACTGGTAAATAGCTGTCAATGTCACATTCACACTGTAAGTAACTCTCTGTATCTAACAAAAATAGGTTTAGTAGTAAAGGATTTTTGTTTAAACTTTGGTTGATATATTTTGAGGTATACCATTAAATTGACTGACTGATGAAAATAACAGATCAAAGGTTTATAACTTTATTATTAGAAGGAAAAATAATGATGATGATATTCAAGATAATTCAGATGATGGTCCATCAGGCTCAAAATCAAATGAACCATGCCAAGAGAGAAAACAGAAAACATTCTCATCCTACTGTTAAACATCAACAATCACCTTAAATGACAGGACATTTTAATTACATGGATTTTATATATAAATTGAAATGTAAATTTGTGTTGGTTTTATAGTTGTAGACAAGTTAGGATCATGAATAATTAATACCAATTTTATATTTCTATATAGAGAGTAACTACATAATAAAAATAACATAAGTCAACCCAGTAGGGAGCATTAGAATTTATTTTTCCCTTGAAAAGGATTCATGTGTTTGCTCAAGCCTGAGAAATACAGAGTTAATTAATTATGTTACCTCTTTCCAATGGAATACTACTTAATCACTAGAAATGCTGTTGTAGTATAACATTTAATGAAATGGGAAAATGATCAAGATATATTTTTAAAATTTAAAAATACTCGCAAAACTGTAGCAGTAAGATTCCAATGTTTAAAAAGAAAGTAATTTCTATACATAGAAAAGTGAGTAGAAGGATACATACACAACTAAATGGCAATGCATTGCTGGGTTTTTGAATATACTTTTTGGTATTTTCAAAATTTTTTACAACAAACATTACTTTCACAGTGAGACGATAGACCTGAGAGTAGTAAATCTGGGGTTAAAACACTCTTCTCTTGATCCTGGCTCCAGAGTGTTTAAAAATTGAAATGACATTTGTTTCTCAACTCCTGAAAGGCAACTTTGCTGACCAAGATAGCCTATGCTCCCCTAGAATAAGAGCAGAGTATCAGTGAAAAACTCAACAAATCTACCATTTGTCCCCAGAAAAACTGTGAGAAATATATACATATACAAACATGCATATGTGTATATATAATCATTCTTCAGGAAACCTGTATACTTAACGTTTAAATTATTTGATTAGTGCTAAATCATTTTCCTAGTGAGAAGTCTGAGTTCCTTTTCACTCACTGGGCTACCACACATTCTCTTATTCCCATCTGCTAGTATTTTAAATCCATGAGCTTTTGAAAAACTATGTATCCTCTTTCATATTTTTAAGTTAACCTCTAAAACTTTTCCTGTAAATTTAAATTATTCCAGAGAATGTATTTACCCACATACTTTATAATGATACATGCTTCAAACATATATTTGTCAAAACTCTGGAACTGAAAATTTTAATTTTATTATTATTATATGAATTCAAATTCATCGTGAGATAGACTGAAATAGAACAACATGAGTTTGTTGCCGGAATGATACAGAAATAAGGTGCAACATGCATCAGTAATTCTTACCAAAGTTTTCCCTGCTTTGCTCTTACAGGATCCTCCCTCAGGAGCCATGCAGTCTCAAATATCACTGTTATACACTACAATGAGATTAGAGATGGGTTAGACTCATGGTTTTCTTAAACAGAATAAAGGACAGTGATTGTGAAAGGGCAGTGCGGAGGGATTCTCCCCAGCCATTCTCTCTGGGAGATTAGTTTTAGGAAAGAGTGCAAGTAGAATCTGTGGATCTAGAAATTGATTCCCTTAAAGGTATCCATGACTTTGTAGCTCCTGCAAAGTTTGTGTGCTTTCAGGTTTGTATGGACCCTTGTTTAAAAAATGCTGCTTTAAACCCAAACAAGATACACAAAAGTTTTTTATCCAACTAAAAATAAAACTAGATTTATCGTCAGAATACTAACCTTGATACCAGAGCTTACAGTACAAAATACTCCTAATAACATGTAGGATCATGTCTTTAAACTACTTTGAAGTTTTTTCTCAGATATGACGCACCTTTTAAAGGTAAATCATGCAGACAAAATTCTCACAATCATAAAGTCTCATTCTTTTACACAAGAAAATGCCTCTGAATTGTCCCCAAATTCCAATGATTAAAAAAATAATCTATTCCAAGAACATGGGCAATTCAGTTTGGGGGATAAATATGTAAATTATTTAGTTATGATCTCCATCTGTCTTCCCCCAACTCCCATGCTTGGATTTTCATCATATACATAAGGCCTTCAGTAGGTTGTAGTCCACAGGGTAGTGATTATTGTTATTAAATTGAACTTAATCTACCAGCAAAATTTTTTAGTGCATATTCCAGGCAGGCACTGGGCTAGATTGTAGGAAATATATTATCAAATCACTCCTTACTGCCTGTGAAATAGAGAAAGTGACTAGATATGGATAAACCAATGGTACATTGGTATTTCATAATAGTATCTTACTCTATTTGATCTTAGAATGTTATAACAAACTATCCCCTTTTAGTAAATCTATCTAATGTTAGCCCAACTTTGAAAAAACTTATCTAATGTCTTCCCCTCACCACCCCCAACCCCATCCCCCCAATTTCCAGTCTAGAAGAAGAGGGCTTCTCTCTGTACTGACTAGAAACCACCAGCAGCCCAACTAGCATCCAAAGGATTCTCTCTCTGTACTGACCTTCCTCGCATACTCTGCCTATAACCTTAACACCCTTGCCAACACTCTGTGGTCGAGCCATAATGACCTTCCTCCTCCCAACGCCAGGAATTCTAATAAGTTGGCTGGCCTCTTTTTGCAACAAGTCTTCCCTCCCCCCCACTCCCCTGCTAAATTCTACTCACCCTTCAAATCCCAGCACAGTTGAGATGCCCTCATTCTGTGTTCTTACAGAGCCCTGAACTTTTGATCTCAGTTTGCAATCATATTTTTGTTTTTTTTATTATTTGATTAGTTTGCTCCCCTCACCAGTCTCAAAATTATACGAGGCAGAGTCTGTGAATATTTTGCCACCATTGTATCTTTATGGTGTCTAGAATGTAGGAGAAGTTAAATAACTATCTGTTCACTACTTGTATGAATAGTCTAACCCTGGTTGAAAAACCCCAGACCTGGATCATCACCAAAGTATACTCAGAAGGACAACTCTCTGAGTGTTGGCTCAAGCCCCAGCCCTTGCCTTGCAAGGTCTAGGCTTTTTCAGACACTTGCCTGGTTAACAGGGAACCAATGAGGCAGGAACTGAGAAATGTGCTTCCCTCATGGTCAGCACTTCCCTATGGTCAGCACTCTCCCGTCCTTAAGACTCTTCAATATCCTCTCTCTGGGTCCTTTCCAATTAGGCCTGAGTTTCACCTGCCTGTTCACTTCTGAATCACCAGCACCTAACAGACTGCCTACCACCTATTGCATGCTCAATAGATATTTGAATACAAAACCCCCTGCAACCATCCAGTAACATAAGTGTTTGGCACCTATGCAACATTTGAAATCTTTCCATATTAATCTCACTCTCCTTTTTGTAAATCACCATTTTTTTCTCCTGACTCATTGATTTCCACACACAAACTGCCATTTCACTCCGAGAGGCTGAGAGCAACATAAGTTGACTGAAAGAACTTTCTTTTTCACATAACCCAAAAAAGCAAAGATGAAAAAAATTGCCCCACTCTTTTCTCAGCCAAATGTGCCTTGGAAAGATTTGATTTTTGAGCTCAGAATCCAAGTCTCTAATTATCTAAACAATCCCACAAGTACAAAATACCATATTTACATAAGCAAAGCAAGAATGAGGAATTAGAATACTTAACTTATTCACACAATTGAATGTTGAAACAACTACAGAATCGATACTATTTTTTGCAAAGTCACTTCTCCAAAGTGGCTTTATAATATACTTCTTTACATGGCATCATGGGTCCTCAATACCTGATCTCCAAACAACTGCTACTTTAGGAAATTAAGTTTTGAGGTAAATATTTCACAAATTGAGATTCCATAGGCAAGGTTGTTAACTTACAGACCTCTCTTGAAAATGAGATCCTTGGTTTGCAAGCATTTTGTTTTAAAACCTAGGTAAGGAACAGGGAGGGGCCTGCATTGATGGCTTAATAGCTTTTTCTTCCTGGGTAGACTCATTTAGGATGAAAGTGATTATTTTGAAATCCATTACATTCTAAGCAAATGTCTCTACCCTGGAAAAATAAAACAGAGGAACTGCTGGCTGGCTCCTGAGCAACTGCTGCCACTCTATTCAGTGTTTTTCCTTATTACAGTTGTCCCTCTGTATCCGTGGGGCCTGGTTCCAGGACCCACGCACAGATATCAAATGCACAGATGCTCAAGTCCCTTATGTAAAACAGCACAGTATCTGCATATAACCTACGCACATCCTCCCATACACTTTAAATCGTCTCTAGATTACTCACGATACCTAATATAATGTAAATGCTATGTAAATAATTGTAACTACAATGTAAATGCTAAGCAAATTCAAGTTCTGCTTCTTGAAACTTTCTGGAATTTTTTGGAATTTCTGATATCTTCAATCCGCGGTGATAGTTGAATCCGCGGATGTGGAACCTGTGGATATGGAGGACAGACTGTCCTCCCAAAAGCTTAGCTAAATATCTGTAATAGTCCCCATCCTCCTTGTCGTCCCACATAAAACTTAGCTTGTTCAAAAAAAAAAAAAAAACCATCATTCTCGTGAAATTATCACCTTTCGTCAGTCTTTCAAGGTCAAGACAATGCTCACCTTTTCTAATTTTATGCCAGTTTATACCAAAGTCAAGGTCCAACTCCACCCTGGAATAACATATTTTCCACTCAAATGTCTTCTTTCTGTTTAATCTGAGCATCATTCCTACAGGGATGTGTCCCATGAGATCACCTCCCCAGCCCATAAACACCCCTAATAAACATTCCAACCTATCCTGATTCACCTTCTCATGGCATGTTAAATAAAATTATACGTAAAATAAGTCAAAGAGATGACAAAGTGGTGGTTGAGGAATTTTTAATAAATGGAAAAATTAAAATATAATAATTAACATTATGCTTGGACCTTTGAGTTAATTTCTTTTCCCTAGTTTCACTTTTTCCTGCATATCTAGGAATAAAGTCTTTAGTTCACTAAGATAGGCTTAAGAGCTTGAAACCGCTCTTCTGCTAGTTATCTAGAGAATCCAAGAGAGAGCTAATTGAAAGATTCCATATTATTCTTTTTCCCAACTGATTGCATCATTTTATCTAGTTCAAGGATAGCCTTTGAAAGTACAAAGTCAGGATGTGACAGCATGTTGTACAAAATACCCAGACAAAGGCAGTATTCACATAGGCTTAGGGGAAGAGAAAGGAAGAAGGCGTTATTTACCTGGTCTACACACGAGAGATACAGGAATTCTGACTACAATTATCAAGTTTGTCAACTTTGCCAAGATACCTAGCTATGAGAACACCTGGAGAGACTTGCTATTATAACCCTTTAGGAAAATAATAGGATTTATTAGAAATCACTGAGCCTGCTATATAGAGTAAGAATTACAGAGGGTTTACCATGCAGCTGATTATAAATAACATATTAAAATAATATAGTTGGTTCCAACATTAATTTCTCTCTTACTAGGAATTAGCAAGCACTTAAACCATAGTACCAAAGGAAGCATCTCTTATCCATTCTCAAAATATCTTCTTGTACCCTGAAAACTGTGATTACCCTCTGAAGCCCCATCCCAAGATGATCACCATTTTGTACAAGTCCTAACTGCACAAAAAATTGTCATTCTAAACGTACTTGAAGGAGACTGTTTTTCTTCAAGAAGCTCTGCTAAATTCTGTCCCTTCCACCAGTTACTTATTTTCAGGGTTAATGATGTCACTCTGCTGCTTTCTGTACCTGAGTCTATAAGGCCACTACCTAGATCTTTCAAATTTGCCTCATTCTTCCTTTTGGATTGTGTCGCACTGGGCAAGTGAGGAAGGTGGAAAAGGAGGCAAGGAGAATTATTTACTCAGTTCTTTTGAGTGGGTTTTGTAAGAGCTGAAAATACACGCCCCCGTGCGTAAGAAACATGAATTCTATGATCTTCCTCTGCCTTTCCTGACAAATTTTTGCCCTAAAAATGCTTCTACCTTTTGATGCAGTAACTCTATTTTTGTGACTCTATCCTAGGGAAACAATGTAAAATATACAAAAAGCTTTATGACCAAATTATATTAATAGAAACATATCATTTTAATAGAAAAATAGAAACACTCTAAATGGATGATAATAAAAGAATGATTAAGTAAACTACTACAAATTATTTAAAATAACAGAAGTATATATGATATAATACAGGTTTTAAAAATCTATGTACATGCATTGTATTCATTTTGTATTGCTGCTGTAAAAAAATTACCACAAACTTAGTAGCTTAAACAATATAAATTATTTTTCCACAGTTTTAGAGGTCAGAAGTCTGAAATGCATCTCAGTGGACTAAAAATAAGGTGTTGGCAGGACTGCATTGCTCCTGGATGCTCTAGGAGAAGATTCATCTCCTTGCTTTTTCCAGATTCTAGAAGCCACCTGCATTCCTTGGCATGTGGCCCTCTTCTCCAGCAAGCTGGCATCTTTCTGGCTTTCCCTTTTCTGCCTCCCTTTTCCATTTTTAAGGACCCTTGGAGTTCTATGGGACCCACCTAAATAATCCAGGATTATCTACCTAGTTTAAGGTCAGCTGATTAGCAACCTTAATTCCACCTGAAGCTTTACTGCCCCTTTGCCACATAACTTCACATATTCATGGGTTCCATGGATTAGGATGTGGCTAATTGGGGGGGCCATTATTCAGCCTACATATACTATGCAAGAGAAATGAAGCAAACAAGCCAATAAAACTAAAAATAGAAACAAACAACAATAAAACAGCATAGAAAATCTAGATGAAAACATAACAAAACGTTTGCATTACTTAGTAGAGCTGTGGTTTATTGTTGTTATTCTCCTTCATTTTCCATGATTTCCAAGTTTTATTACTTTCCATGATTTATTATTTTCTACATATTAATAAAATTCTTATTCTGATAATGAAAAAATGTCTTACCCAAAAAAGACCTTTTTCTTAATCTCTATGGCTACAGTAGCCTATAAAAGATAACCGTTTCCAGATGCCAAATTTTTACATAAATTTTTCTCACATGTAGGTAATCACCTAGTTAAAGGAAATGAAAGAATCATAAGTGCAAAGAGTTATTGATTAGTACAATCTGCCCTAACCTACAGTAACACCAACCTTATTGACTGAGAGAGCTCAGAATTGCATGTCAACTTGTAGTTATTTGTCTTATCTCCCCAATTAAAAAGCAAACAATTTAAGAACAAGTGGGAGTCATACTTCTCACTGCCAAATTATTAGTGTTTAAAAGAGCATAATCAAGACCCTTAAACAAATATAAAATGAACATGCCAAAGACTTTAACTCAGTAATTAATGAGGGGACCAATAAGATGTTACAACCTGTTCAGAGGAGAATTTAAGTACCATGCATATATATATAAATATAATCAGATAAGGAATTCTGAAATAAATTTACAACTAGATGCCAAATAGGTCTGTTCACAGGGCTATAATCAATTTCATTCCACCAGACAATTAATTTACATTTCCAGGGACTAGAATCATTTGCATTATTATTGACTACAACTTAGAAAGTTATAAAATAGCTAAAAGACAATGAAAATCAGAGATAACCCAGAAGGTCATGCTAGATTGGACACTTCGATTCTTTTTTGTTTTTTTTCTTTCTCTTTTTTTTTTGGGGGGGGGGGGTGGAACCTATCAGTATTTCACAACTTTTCCTGACAATACTACCTCACATAGTACCATGTACGTAGTAGGCACTCAGTATAAATCTGGGGTTTGAATGTTTGATTGAAGATCAAGTATGGCCTTATTATACCAACTGTATTTAGAATGAAAGTCCCCCTATTATTCTTTTTCTTTGCCTGAAGTCCCTAGCTCTTTGTCTTTTTTTCTTGGGTATGCTTAAGTTATAAGAAGAGGAATGTTTCTGATATCTGGGTTTAGTTGGGCTTACTAAGGTGATATTGCAGAAGCAGAGTGAGTATTTGATACTGAAGCATAATGCTAGTTTAGTATAATTATGACAAAAAGCGATCTCAGGCCTCATAAGAATAGAAGTGATAGACTCTTTCCCCTGTCTTGAGTGGGAACTTATATGGCCCTAAAAAAGAAAACACTCCAGAGATGGCCAAGTAGCTGTCAGCATTTTGGCCTGAGTTTTGCATCTAGATTTCAGCAAGATTTCCCTCAGGACTACCGATGTTCAAATAAGCCGTATGTTTTTCAAAAAGTTTAAAGATTTTCTTGAAAAATCTTCATTTTCAAAGAACCCATTCCCATAACCACAGCAGAGAATTATAAAGGTAGATGGACTTTTCCTTCAGGAGCTACAGGAATTAGCAGTTTAAGAACTCTTGGTCTAAGGCCATGATATTCCAGATGGGTAAAGAGACAGAAATTAAGTGCAATTAGAATTCCAACTAAAGTCATCAAAATTTGAATACTAAAGGAAAGTTTTTAAATCTATAAAAGTCTAATTACACTAACATTTAAAAAACTAATTATTGTATTTTTTTTTAAGATATATAGACAAAGACATATCAAGGCAATCTTGTACTGGTATCAGAGAGTCAACTCCAATACCTTTGGATGCACAGAAAACCAGATCATACCAAACAAGATGCCACACATCTTGCCAATTAAAACCCTGAATAATTTAAAGTGCAGAATGATCTACCCACATTAAAACACTCACACACACAACAGAAAAGAAAATAAAAAGCTTGGCATTGCACCAATCGTCAGCCAACATCTTGGCACCCATTCAGATAGCATCCACCACCCCTGACAGTCTTAGTAATTCTTCTCATTATAGTGTTTGCATGCACATAAATCAGCTTCAGGTGAATTTACAATGTGCTATGAACTGTCAGACTTAGAGCAGCCAGCAGATTGTCTTAAGTGATACAGGATTAACACCTTTGAGCAGCACATAATTCTCAGAGCTTCTGGACTACATTCCAGATGTACCTTCCTCAGTATTCTTCCATTTCCATAAACTGATAAGGTTATGTGTGACATTTTAAACTTTTGATATTTTACTACTGCCTGATTTCAATTCTAAGTGAATCTTGAAACTCAGATTGGGGGAGGAAACCGCATGCAGTCTTTCCAAATGAGATCTGGACTTTTTAAGACCAAAGCAACCCTTGGTGCAGAGGCAGCATGTCTCCTCGTTCCCTTAGAGTGTCTCCCATTTAACACATCAAGCTGCAGTGTCTGCTGGCATTTGAGCTCCTTCTCTTCCTGCTAAGCCTACAATTTCCAGGTGCACTTCAAACAGACTGAGAAAGATAGCCCCTTGACTGCATGCATTTCAAGGCTACTCTTCACATAGGATCTAAGCAGCTGCCACATTAAACAGGAAACCCATGGGTCAAAATCCAAACTGAGAGGGAAAAGGTAACAAGCAGACATGAGCCAGGAGTAATTCATGATTACGTTAATGAAATTCTAATTAGGCTTATAAAGCCCTGAAGTATTTCCTGCAATGGCTTGTCATGGAGCCTTTATTCAAGGAAAGCCAGAGTGTGTTAGATGTGGGTCATGTAGCATATTGTCACATAGATTCATGTTTATATTCCCTCTTTTACCATCAAGCAAACTCTTAAAGGCGGAAAGGTAATATGAAGCACTGAAGGAAAAAAAAAAAGGCAGCAATCTGTTCAAACCCAATGTGATCCTTGCTCAGGGGACATCTGGGTAATTGTCAGTTTCTCCTGATGTACAAAACAGATTGTTATCAGCCTAAGTAACGTCTAATAAATTCACCAAAGAGCATTTCTAGCTTGCTGTCCAGGTCATTTTAAGAGTGGAATTGTCATTAAAATTAAGAACATCTCAGAATTTAAAATAGAATGTTATTAAAAGTAATACTTAATTAAGCATACCTACTCACAAGCATTGAGTGGTGCCCTCTGCAGAGCAGAGGGAGAGATGAAGGCCACTTAGCAAGTCGCCTGTGTGACTGGGAGTAAGTCTCCGTTAATCCAGGCCTGGATAGATCAGGCTCGCACCTGCAGTGGGAAGAGGTGTGGTGTTAATGGAGGTGGCCTGAGCAATCTATTCTGAAGTGTTCTGGCTGGGAAATACATCTCAAGAGAGAGAAATAGAAAGCACTGTGCTTATTTAAAAAATAAGACAAGAGTCAATGATAAGTCCATGTTCAGACTCACTTTCACACTTTTAGATTTAATTAGCTTATTAGGATAAAACCATATTCGAAAGGCAACAGTTTACAAAACCTTTGGGGGCCAACTTTCACAATCATATTACTCCAACCTGGACCTTCCTTGACTTGATTCATAAACATCCCATTACTTGTATAATTATCCAGACAATAGATGCAGGATCTATCATGCATACATGATGATATGCCAACCTATAAAAACTGACACTTGAGATCTTGGGTTTCATGTCCTTTGCCACCTTGGCCCACATCTCACTGTTTTCCTTTGATTCTCCCCTTGGAAAAGGTTTTCGGGGTGACTGACTCCCTCCTATCCTTGACTTCAGTTCAGCAACTGCAACATGAGCTAAACTTGAAAAAAAATTACAACTTTGATAATTATACATTTACCTCTCATGAAGAGATATGTAAAACATAATTACTTCTAATGGAGCATTTCATTTAATTCTTTTTAGTGTCCTTTTAGAAAAGTACTGTTCATACTGCCATTTTACAGATGAGAAAGCTAAGGCATAGAGACAGTGATAGTTTTTCAGGGCCATGTAGTAAGCCCTGAATTTTTTTTTTTTTTTTTTGTAAGTAAGGCCTAAATTTAAACCAAGGTCTTTCTGACATTCAAAGTCCCTAGACTTCACCTGTTCACTGATACTCCATGACTCACTATGCCATGTCTTCTCTCAACTTTCTGTGAATTTGGGATGCCTATTTACTGAACAATAAATAATTTTTACAAATCCTGCCCTGAAAAAATAAGTATTGCCCAGAATCCCTATGTTCTTCATATATTTATTACAAGAGTGATGACAAATGATGATAATGCAGACTTGCATAGAAAGGACAAATTGTTCTAAATTGCAGGATGCGTTCATCAGTCAGCATGATTAAACTGTCCTCACTTAAAATAATGCTTTCACTCCCTCTTAATCATGCCCACTGTCCCCAACTGTTACCAACATCTGAAAAAGCACTTCCAGCTTAACAAACTCAGGGTTTCTCTGGAAGAAAACTTTCTATGAAAATGCATTACAGAAATCAAAGAAAACACATGCTATTTTTCAGGCTCATGATTGGTCTATTTTAAGCCATGTGGGCATGTGTTCATCCAATTTGTCAAAGTGTTTTGAAAAGGAAAGAATAAGGCTTTGGTTAAAAAAAAAAAAATATATATATATATATATATATATAATATACATATATGACAGCTGGAGATGAGTACTACTTCAACTGTGATTGACAAATTAAAATCATTATTAATCATTTAATATTCTAAATTACATTGATACTGTCAGAATAAGTAACCTAGATTCAGGCTAAGAAATCTAGAGCATATTCAGGTTGGGATTTTATTTTTTTATTTTGTTTTCTAGTTATTTTGTGGAGTGGGAAGGATCATTAGTTACCATGTAACTAATGAAATACAAACAACAACAAAAACCAAGAAACACAGTATCCCTCAATTCCACCATTTCATTTCCTTGACAATTCCTTGACACGTTATTGCAGATGAAGGGACTCAGACGGGGACAGTTGAAGTATTTCCCAAAGATACTCAGGGAGGAGGAGTTGAGTAAGGACTTAAACTGTGCTCTCTCTTGCCTCATCTTCTACACCTGCTGGCACTTCTTCCAGGAAAGATCTTAATGCCCTCCCCCCCATTTCTACATTTGCCTGGATAATTCTTACTGGTCTTTCAAGACTCAGCTTAGATGTTATTTTCTATAAGCAGCCTTCCCTGAAGCCCCACATCTGGATTAGAACACCTCTTATCCGTACGTGTTCCCATAGGACTGTAGGCACATCACCGTCACAGCGCTTTTCTTGGTATAATATAGTTGTCTATTTTCTTGTAGGACTTCCCCTCCCATCCCCAACCAGTGACTGTATCTTAATTGCTTGGGTTTATTCAGGACTTATCCCCAGGGTTCACAGAGTGCTTGCACACTAGAGGCACTCTAGTTTAATGCAGAATTTAAAAATCAATGATTAAATGAATGGATGTAGAATCCAAAGCACATATAACCTGCTGCCATAGGTTAAGTGGTTTCTCAGCCTGCAGCACAGTGTCTCTCAGATTAAGTACGTGGCAGCACTGAGCACAGGGCCCAAAGGGAAGGCAGCATTCAGTAAGCACTCTCAGTAGTGATATCCAGGCAGAGCACCCAAGGGTCTAAGCCAATTATATCAGAGAAGGGTATGAGCTTTCTCATATTTCAAATCAATTAAGACTTTGTCAATAGCACAGCAGTTTAGTCCTAGTATTGAAAACACAATTATTTCCTCATTATTTAAATGGTGGGAAAGGATGAACTGCATGTGGCTCACTTAGCAGTAGCACAACTATAACGCTATTTTATAAATTCATTCTAAGCAGATATGACTAAAGATTACTAAAACTAAATGAATGAAAATAAGCTCTCCTTTCACTTTTTAAAAAAATTCCAGTACTTTGCAAGGCTACAGGCAAGAATAAACCAAGAAACAAAGTCACTCTATTTTCCATGAGTAATGCCAACACGGTTAAAGCCTTGTTTGAGAAGAACCCTGAGAGCAGTTAAAAGCATGGGGAGGAAAACAAAGTAGGGGAAGAGGGATAGGAAAACTAAGAAGAGAAAGTCTTATTCTTCACTTCTCTCAGCTTCTCCCTCTACCCACACTCCCTTTTGTAGATAAGAGAGTAAATCCAATTATTACCTCCAGAAAAATGCTTCCTGTGATAGGCTGTACAACACCCTTCGGAAAGAGACCCATGGGATAATCACTGGAACCTGATTACTTTACATGGTATGTGGATTTCTGGATGGACCCAAAGAAATCGTAAGAGTCCTCGTAAGTGAAGTGCTACATTTATTGCTTTGAATATGGAGGAAGGATCCACAAACAAAGGAATGAAAGTGGCATCTATAAGCTTGAAAAGGCAAGGAAACAGATTATTCCCCTAACGGCTCCAGAAAGAATGCAGCCCTGCTAGCACCTTGATTTTAGACCAGCGAGATCCATTTCAGACTTTTGACCTCTAAAGCTATAAGACAATAAATCTGTGTTGTTACAAACCTCTGGGATGATTTTTTAGAGCAGTTACAGGAAACTCTTCCCCAATTTTTTTTCATGAACCTGAGCCTCTAACTCCAGGCTGTTTGCATCTCCATGCCAGTTTGCCCTTGACAATCCCAATGCAACATGTCCAAAACTAAACCCATCATCTCCTCCCTGACTATGGCTCACCTCCCAAACTATACTATCTGGTCTGCTACCCTGCCTTGCTTCTAGGTTGAGGCTAGATGACTGTGATTCTTCTACTTCCTTCACCTTTCTCTACAATCTGTCTCCAGGCTTGTCAATTCCTTTTGAGAAAAGTATACCAAGCAACAATGTTTTCTACTCTCAATCTCATGATTCCAAAAAGAACTCTAGTTCTTTAAAGTACTAAATTCTAAAAAGAATTTAATGTGACTTGCATAAAAAAGGAGTAATGAAGGAAGAAAAGGAAAGAGAGAAGAGAACGGGGGTGGGATCCCTTGACGTCCTCCTTATTAACAGTTCTTGACTCAGTCATCAGGCAAGAAGGAAGGGATTTTCCAAGAGGCTATGAGTGTTCATCAGGTAAGCTGATGTAAGAATCTTCCAAATCTTAAAAAATAATAATAACAATTTTTATGGTTAAAGAAAATGAGGAGGACTTAGAAATGGAGTGAAACAAAGCCCTTCCAAAGTATCCCCCAAACGCTATACTACTTCACCTTGCCTCAAGCTTTCACTTGGGACACAACCACTGTTTTCACTAACCCCATACCCGGGATGTGACTCTGGCATACACAAAGATTCCTCATCATTCCACAGCAGTCCAGAATCACATTCCTGGATTCCAACCATTCCCTAAGGTAAAAGTATCCAGCAGGTAACAGTTCATGGAAGGGCCAGCTAACCTAGTTAAAATAATATTTCATCCTGTGAAAAGTAGGTAGAAGAATAAAATATGTCACCAAAATTCAGTTAGACATAGAAACTCTCTAAAAGGCCAAACTCTTAGAAACCAGTAAAGGAGAGCAGTTCACTTTCTAGTGACAGCTTGTCACTTTCCAAGAGAAATGACTCTGCTTAGGCAGTCTCAGGACACCAGATACTGAGTCTGCCCTACAACTTTAAAGTTACTCAGTTCTGGGTTTTGGAAAACTGTATTTGTAGAGATATAGTCTATTGAGATCTTTATAATATTTTATTATTTGTGGAAGACTTCCATAATGTGTGGTTTCTCAAGACAAATGAAAACAACTGACCATCTCCCAACGGTCAATTCGCACCACTACAGTGGACATCTCCCAGTCCTTGGAAGCACTACTCAAAGTCATGCTATCATTATTGGGTTCTGATGAGCATCCTATAGTCCCTGAAAGCAGTAATCAATGATTCACTACAGCTCTAGGCCCATGAGAAAACCTGGTGAGGACCTGCCCACCAGAGCATCAACCACCCCAGATTATATTCTAACTTGAGCCCACTTCACTTGCCATTTTAGCCAATGGCAATCTTCACTTCCTAAAGCCAAGCAATGTTCTAAACTTTGATTTACATGTAAATCATAGCTCAGCGTTATAAATTTAACTGCTGGAAATGCATGTAAATAATTTTTTAATAGCAAAATATCTGCCATTTCCTACCTCCCTCTCCCTTTCTTTCTTGCTCTTTTCAGAAAGACGAAATATGAAACTAATAAATGGGTCAATCCATGCTTGTTTCTTTCCTGCCCAAAAGGCAGAGTTTAAATGAACACAAATTTAAGCAAATCAGCAGTACCAATATCCAAAATTTCAGCACTGTTATCCTCTCTAAATGGCTAACCAGGAAGTAGCCCATCTGAGCCCTCCTTAAGATGAGGTACTCTTCCTGGTTCTGCCAGTAAACATCTTAAATACATAAAGCCACCAATGAACAATATTGCTGACATCCCACATATTATATCCAGTCATGATGGAAAAAATAGAATCCACACTAATTATAGGAATTATAGGAAGTACTCCCTCCTTCTTGTAAGAAAATTGAAACCAAAGAAAATATTTCACTAACTGAATCCCAGTCAGAAGCTATTCTTTCTTGAGAGTATAGTTCTGATTGCTTCTATCTCAATCTCGATTTTAATTGAGATTAAAGCCTTGGGAAAAATCAGGACAGCACAAAATCATTTCAAAAACATAATGTTCACTTGTAGATGAAATGCCAAAAACTAGAGCAGTGAGTGAGTTTGCTAAGAAAGAGGAGAAGATATGCTGCAATCAGACTGAAGCAGACAGAATACAGAAATCCCCATGGACTCACACAGTGCAATCTTCTGTGCAACTATATCCACACATCTGTAAACAGTCACGGTTAAAATGCCCAGGAGTTGTGAAAGTTGTACCTTTAGCTAAATATTCCACAAAAACATGACTCTCAGGGTCCTCCTACGTAAATAGGTCATAGAAATTGAGAAGATATAAATAACTTCAAGTTATACTATGTGTGCCTGATTCATTTTGTTCAATGTTAGTGAGAAATGTTATTCTCCATTAATGTGAGGGTTTTTTCCCCTCTTTTGGGCACAAAATTGCTGAAAACAACTCGTCTTCTTCCTCAATTCTTTTTTTTTTTAATTTTATTTATTTTTTTTTGAGGGGGTACACCAAGTTCAATCAACTGTTTTTATACACATATCCCCTTAATCCCTCCCTTCCTTGACTCCCCCCCTCAAGTCGCCCCCACCCTCCCTGCCCCAGTCCTCTAAGGCATCTTCCATCCTCGAGTTGGACTCCCTTTGTTATACAACAACTTCCCACTGGCTATCTATTTTACAGTTGGTAGTATATATATGTCTGTGCTACTCTCTCGCTTCGTCTCAGCTTCCCCTTCACCCCCCGCCCTCCCCCCAAACCTCGAGTTCTCCAGTCCATTCTCTGTATCTGCGTCCTTGTTCTTGTCACTGAGTTCATCAGTCCCATTTTTAGATTCTGTATATGTGAGTTAGCATACAATATTTGTCTTTCTCTTTCTGACTTACTTCACTCTGTATGACAGACTGTAGTTCTATCCATCTCGTTACATATAGCTCCATCTCATCTCTTTTTATAGCTGAGTAATACTCCATTGTATATATATGCCACATCTTCTTTATCCATTCATTTGTTGATGGGCATTTAGGTTGCTTCCATGTCCTGGCTATTGTAAAGAGTGCTGCAATAAACATTATGGTACAAGTTTCTTTTGGGATTATGGTTTTCTTTGGGTATATGCCCAGAAGTGGGATTACTGGATCATATGGTAGTTCTATTTGTAGTTTTTTAAGGAACCTCCAAATTGTTTTCCATAGTGGCTGTACCAACTTACATTCCTACCAACAGTGCAAGAGAGTTCCCTTTTCTCCACACCCTCTCCAACATGTGTTGTTTCCAGATTTTGTGATGATGGCCATTCTGATTGGTGTGAGGTGGTACCGCATTGTGGCTTTGACTTGCATTTCTCTGATGATTAGTGATGTGGAGCATCTTTTCATGTGTTTGTTGGCCATCTGCATGTCTTCTGTGGAGAAATGTCTGTTTAAGTCTTCTGCCCATTTGTGGATTGGGTTATTTGCTTTTTTGGTATTAAGCTGCATGAGCTGCTTGTATATTTTGGAGATTAATCCTTTGTCCATTGTTTCATGGGCAAATATTTTCTACCATTCTGAGGGTTGCCTTTTAGTCTTGTTTGTGGTTTCTTTCGCTGTGCAAAAGCTTTTAAGTTTCATGAGGTCCATTTGTTTATTCTTGATTTTATTTCCATGATTCTAGGAGGTGGGTCAAAAAGGATCTTGCTTTGATGGATGTCATAGAGTGTTCTGCCTATGTTTTCCTCCAGGAGTTTTATAGTGTCTGGCCTTACATGTAGGTCTTTAATCCATTTGGAGTTTATTTTTGTGTATGGTGTTAGGAAGTGTTCTAATTTCATTCTTTTACATGTTGCTGTCCAATGTTCCCAGCACCACTTATTGAAGAGGCTGTCTTTTCTCCATTGTATACTCGTGCCTCCTTTGTCAAAGATAAGGTGCCCATATGTGTTTGGGCTTACTTCTGAGTTCTCTATTCGAGTCCATTGATCTTCCTTTCTATTTTTGTGCCAGTACCATACTGTCTTGATCACTATGGCCTTGTAGTATAGTTTGAAGTCAGGAAGCCTGATTCCACCAACTCCATTTTTCCTTCTCAAGATTGCTTTGGCTATTCGGGGTCTTTGCGTTTCCATACAAATCATAAGATTTCTTGCTGTAGTTCTGTGAAAAATGCCATTGGTAATTTGATCGGGATTGCATTGAATCTGTAAATTGCTTTGGGTAGTACAGTCATTTTCACGATGTTGATTCTTCCAATCCAGGAACATGGTATGTCCCTCCATCTGTTTGTGTCATCTTTGATTTCTTTCATCAGTGTCTTAAAGTTTTCTGCATACAGATCTTTTGCCTCCTTAGGCAGGTTTATTCCTAGGCATTTTATTCTTTTTGTTGCAATGGTGAATGGGAGAGTTTCCTTAATTTCTCTTTCTGCTCTTCCGTTGTTAGTGTATAGGAATGCAAGAGGTTTCTGGACATTAATTTTGTATCCTGCTACTTTACTAAATTCATCGATTAGTGCTAGCAGTTTTTTGGTAGAGTCTTTAGGGTTTTCTATATATAATATCATGTCATCTGCAAAGAGTGACAATTTTACTTCTTCTTTTCCAATTTGGATTCCTTTGATTTCTTTTTCTTCTCTGATTGCTGTGGCTAAAACTTCCAAAACTATGTTGAATAATAATTGTGAGAGTGGACACCCTTGTCTTGTTCCTGTCCTTAGAGGGAATTCTTCCAGTTTTTCCCCATTGAGAACGATGTTGGCTTTTGGTTTTTCATATATGGCTTTTATTATGTTCAGGTAATTTCCTTCTATGCCCATTTTCTGGAGAGCTTTTATCATAAATGGATGTTGAACTTTGTCAAAAGCTTTTTCTGCATCTATTGAGATGATCATATGGTTTTTATCCTTCAATTTGTTGATATGATGTATCACGTTGATTGATTTGCATATATTGAAGAATCCTTGCATCCCAGGGATAAACCCCACTTGATCATGGTGTATGATTTTTTTAATGTGCTGTTGGAGTCTGTTAGCTAGTATTTTGTTGAGGATTTTTGCATCTATATTCATCAGTGATATAGTCTGTAGTTTTCTTTTTTTGTGACATCTTTGCCTGGTTTTGGGATCAGGGTGATGGTAGCCTCGTAGAATGAGTTTGGGAGTGTTCCACCTTCTGCAATATTTTGGAAGAGTTTGAGAAGGATAGGTGTTAGCTCTTCTCAAAATGTTTGATAGAATTCACCCGTGAACCCATCTGGTCCTGGGCTTTTGTGTGTTGGGAGATTTTTAATCATTGCCTCAATTTCCGTACTTGTGATTGGTCTGTTCATGGTTTCTATTTCTTCCTGGTTCAGTCTTGGAAGATTGTATTTTTCTAAGAATGTATCCATTTCTTCCAGGTTATCCAATTGATTGGCATATAGTTGCTTGTAGTAGTCTCTCATGATCTTTTGTATTTCTGAGGTGTCCGTTGTTGCTTCTCCTTTTTCATTTCTAATTCTGTTGATTTGCACCTTCTCCCTTTTTTCTTGATGAGTCTGGCTAATGGTTTATCAATTTTGTTAATCTTCTCAAAGAACCAGCTTTTAGTTTTATTTATTTTTGCTATGGTTTCCTTCCTTTCTTTTTCATTTATTTCTGCTCTGATCTTTATGATTTCTTTCCTTCTGCTCACTTTGGGGTTTCTTTGTTCTTCTTTCTCTAGTTGTTTGAGGTGTAAGGTTAGGTTGTTTATTTGATAATTTTCTTGTTTCTTGAGCTAGGACTGTATTGCTATAAACTTCCCTCTTAGAACTGCTTTTGCTGCGTCCCATAGGTTTTGGGTTGTTGTGTTTTCGTTGTCATTTGTTTCTAGATATTTTTTGATTTCCTCTTTGATTTCTTTAGTGATTCCTTGGTTGTTTAAGAGTGAATTGTTTAGCCTCCATGT
This sequence comes from Hippopotamus amphibius kiboko, assembly GCF_030028045.1. Lineage (NCBI taxonomy): Eukaryota > Metazoa > Chordata > Mammalia > Artiodactyla > Hippopotamidae > Hippopotamus > Hippopotamus amphibius. The sequence goes on from NC_080193.1 coordinate 111,562,672, forward strand.
GTTTGTATTTTTTGCAGTTTTTTTCCTGTCATTGATATCTAGTCTCATGGCATTGTGGTCTGAGAAGATGCTTGATATGATTTCAATTTTCTTGAATTTGCTGAGGTTTGATTTGTGACCCAAGATTGATCTATCCTGGAAAATGTTCCGTGTGCACTTGAGAAGAAAGTGTATTCTGTCGTTTTTGGATGGAATGTCCTATAAATAACAATTAAGTCGAGATGGTCTAATGTGTCATTTAAAGCTTGTGTGTCTTTATTTATTTTCTGTTTGGATGATCTGTCCATTGATGTAAGTGGGGTGTTCAAGTCTCCCACTATTATTGTGTTACTGTTGATGTCCCCTTTTATAGCTGTTAGCATTTGCCTTATGTATTGAGGTGCTCCTATGTTGGGGGCATAGATATTTACCATTGTCATATGTTCTTCTTGAATGGATCCCTTGATCATTAGGTAGTGTCCTTCCTTGTCTCTTTTAATAGTCTTTACTTTCAAGTCTAATTTGTCTGATATGAGTATTGCTACTCCAGCTGTCTTTTGACTTCCATTTGCATGGAATATCTGTTTCCATGCCTTTACTTTCAGTCTATATGTATCCCTTGGTCTGAAGTGGGTTTCTTGTAGGCAGCATACAGAAGGGTCTTGTTTTTGTATCCATTCAGCCAGTCTGTGTCTTTTGGTTGGAGCATTTAATCCATTGACATTTAAGGTGATCATTGACATGTGTGTTCCAATTACCATTTTCTGAATTGTTCTGGGTTTGTATTTGTAGGTGTTTTCCTTTTCTTGTGTTTCCTACTTAGAGAAGTTCCTTTAGCACGTGTTGTAAGGCTGGTTTGGTGGTGCTGAATTCTCTTAACTTTTGCTTGTCTGGAAAGCTTTTGATGTCTCCCTCAAATCTGAATGAGATTCTTGCTGGGTAGAGTATTCTTGGCTGTAGGTGTTTCTCTTTCAGGAGTTTCAGTATATCCTGCCATTCCCTTCTGGCCTGCAGAGTTTCTGTAGAAAGGTCAGCTGTTATCCTGATGGGTTTTCCCTTATATGTTGTTTGTTGCTTTTCTCTTGCTGCTTTTAATATTTTTTCTTTGTGTTTAATTGTCGTTAGTTTGATTAATATGTGTCTTGGTGTATTTCTCCTTGGGTTTATTCTGTATGGGACTCTCTGTGCTTCTTGGACTTGGTGAATTATTTCCTTTCCCATGTTGGGGAAGTTTTCCACTATAACCTCTTCAGATATTTTCTCAGACCCTTTCTTGTTTTCTTCTTCTTCTGGGATGCCTATAATTCAAATGTTGGTACACTTAATGTTATCACTGAGGTCTCTGAGACTGTCTTCTAGTCTTTATATTCTTTTTTCTTTTTCCTGCTCTGTTGCATTTATTTCCCCCATTCTATCTTCCAACTCACTTATTCATTCTTCTGCCTCAGTCATTCTGCTGGTTATAGCATCTAGAGTATTTTTAATTTCAGTTATTTTATTATCCATTGCTGTTCGTTTTTCTGAGTTCTTATGAACTGTTTCTTGTACTTTCTCTATTTTGTTATCGAGACTTTGTATCATTTTTACTATCATTACTCTAAATTCTTTGTCAGGCATTTTTCCTATTTCCTCCTCATTTATTTGGTCTTGTGGGTTTTTTTCCTGCTCCTTTGCCTGCATGCTGTTTCTTTGTTTCCTCATGGTTGTCCAGACTTTTGGAGTTGCTTGTCCTGGCGATAGAGGTGTTTATAGAAGACTGTCCAAGCCTCAGACTAATGTCCAAGTATTGGATTAAACAAATACTAAGTCTAGGAAACACATACATGTATAAGACACACCATTACTGAATCCATTAGGACATAAGGCTCTAGAAAGACCTGACAGAACCCCAGTGTGCTATCAGATATTCAAAGAGAAACCCAACAGAAATTGACAACTGAAACAGAACAAATCAGAGACAAAAGCAAAAGCAAACAAACAAACAAACAACACCTTACACATACAAACATTAATCCAGGGAGATTTTGGAAGCTAGGATCAAATATAGAAAAGAGCTGGAGTACCACCAGAGAGAATGGAGATTCTCAGAATGAAATTAGACAACTGTACTAAGAACTAAGATAAAGACAAAAACCTAAATATTAAATACCAAGGCGGTGTGTCATCTGGAGAATAGAGCAAGGAGTCTGAGCAGATCGACAGTGTTGCTTATAAGTATGTTAAGATAAAATAAACTTAAAATGGCTGGAAGAAAGGGGAACAGAAGAGCGTAATGTGGTTGGAAATATGCAAATAAAAAGAAAGGAATAGAAATGTATAAAAGATAGGGATGAAAGGAAAGTATGAGATATACATTGTCCGTACTACCAAAAACTTAGCTAGATATAAAAGTATATAAAAAGGCAAAAAAAAAAAAAAAAAGAATAAAAAATATCATTAAAAAAAATTTTTTTTTTAAACTTTAATTCTAGTGAAAACTAAGAAGCAAGCAAGTATGGACTTTTACGTTAGTATTCTGTGGATTGGCAGACTTATGAGCCCTTTTTTTTGTTTTTTAATTTTATTTATTTATTTATTATTTTTTGGGGGGTACACCAAGTTATAAAACTTGTAGATCCCTTAGGGCTAAGATTGTATTTAATAAAGAAAAAAAAAAAATCCAGAACTGATCCCAGAATGGACCAATTCAATAGGAATTGATACTAATATTTCTGTTTCCTTAGAGTCTCAGCTGTAAGTGTCCTTCTACTCGCCTTGGGTTTTTTTACATTATTCTGTGACCAGCAGAGGTTCCTTTATTGTTTGACTGCGAGCATCGGTGTGTGGGGAGGGAGAGGGTACAATAGTGGCTCCTTCCCCTGGGAGTGAGTGAGCAGTGGCGCACTGTTGTTTCAGTCAGGCTTGGAGATGCCTGTTGCAGAGGGATGCCGGTGGCTCAGGCGTAAACAGAAAGTCTTAGAGTTGGGTCTCTCTCGGGTTTTTTGTTGTTGTTGTTGTTGTTTTCTCGGCAGCCTCCCTGCTGCCAGCATTCCAAGGGGTTTTAATCTAGCCCCGCCTGAGTGCCTGAGGGTGCTTGTTATCCCTGAGCACCTTAGGTGGCCAACGGGGTGTCTCTCCACTGCCTGTTGCAGAGGAACCGAAAGAGAGAGAGAGGCTATGCGCGCGGCTCCTCCCCGCCCCCCCACCCGTGAGCCTGCAGCCTCCAGCTGCCATCATGGCCAGGCAGCTCTCAGGGGCAGGCACTCCTCGCCTCCTCGCTGTGGACCTCTTCCCTCCTGTCCTCTCGGTCCGTCACCTTACTGGCAACAATGTTTCTCACCCTGAACCAGCTCTCCGGTTCCCACGCTCCTGCTCTCGGACCCTCTGTTCAGCTGTGGATCGACGTCCCGGTCCGGGAATGCTAAGCTGCTCTGCGGACCCTCCGTACGTTTCTCACTCCCTCCCGTCTGCCACAGCTCTGCCGCTTCCCTCTCTTTGAGCCGTCATAGATGCCTCCCTACGGGTCATGTCGGGCTCCTTGCCGTCCTTTCCGGCGTCCGAGGCCATCTGCTGGTGTTCAGCTGGTTCTCTGTGGGAATTATTGCGTCCTTCGGTGTATTCCCAATGCATCTGTGGAGAGGGATGCATTCCACGTCCCTCTACTTCGCCGCCATCTTTTTCCTCCTCCTTCCTCAATTCTTGATCTTTCCCCTTTCCATATGGTTTTTGTCCTTTAGTCTATTAATATGGTTTTTTACACTAATTGATTTTTTGATGTTAAAAAAAAAGTCATACATTTTTACACATTGTGGCACATATATTGTTAATTTTTAAATTAAGGTAATTTGAAATTGGGTCTATTCTATGAACTAGGGAAATATTCAAAGCAGCCTTTAGACAACTGCCTTAATTTAAAAAAATAAATAAATAAGGCAATGAAAGAAGAAATGCTTGATCTAATCAGATGTTGATTTTAAGTAAAACCTAAAGAAATGCTCTTGTGTAAAACAGAACTTGATATCACGAAAGACTAGATTTGCTTTCCTTACCCAGAGTTGACACCTTAGAACAAGACAATGCACTAAACAAATACTCTCAGCATAACAGAATTGAAGCCTATGATCATCTATAGGACCTGAGTCTATAATCTACATAAATATAAGCACGAAAAGTAAGGCACCATCTTTTCAAATACTATCAAATACAAATGGAATGTCAGTTGTTAAGCAAACATTTCATGGTGAACTAGACTCTTTTTAGGAGTTACCTCATTTTCCCAGAGACTAGGAAGTAGGTACTTAGAAGAACTCAGGTATATGAATGCTTTCGGGACACCAGGGTAACATTTTCCAAACTTCACTCCAAAGAGTAACAGTCCCTCTGAAACAGTATAGGTGTTTCTTAAAAATTCATTTCAGTGGTCATGGAAGCTTAGCAAACTCTCACTTTACTATAGGACTTTGCCTTTGCTATGCTAATGTGTGTTGGGACTCTCTAGGGTGAATCATATTATACAGATTTCTCCAGACTTATTTGAACAAGCAACCTTTTCACTAAACGTCTATTAGCATCTCATTGGGTCCCTCGTGCTTCAAGGTACATAGCTGGGAAAACGTTGCATTTGCGTAATGTGACAAAGCCCATGGAGCAGTAATTATAAAATAGAGTGAAGAGACCACCATTCTAAAGCAATCCTGTTCCCTGTGATATCGCCATCTAAACCCCAGCAATAGCATCAAGTATCTCACTATTCCAACGCTCAGACTCCTAGCAGTCATCAGAAGTGGCAGGTTAGAGCCAAGTGACAAACAATTGTATTCTCTAAAACCATCAGGAGCATTTCTCAAGATCCCTTCCTGGCCTGTTCTGCAATTTTTATGCAATTGTATGTTTTTGGTGCCAGGACTATCTGGCTGTACATTTAATTTCCAGTTTTGTTTCAGTCTTGTCACTTCATCAATCAGAGCTATTCCATCTGCTGAAATGCTGACAAATCCAGCTGCTTTGTGACTTCTAATCAATTTCATTAATGTTTCCACGTTCTGTTTCAATTAGCGGCCTATTCTTTGGACTGTTTGATGACTTGATACTACCTACTGTCTGCAGATTAAAAACCACATTACAAATTGCTTTGTCCTTGACATTAAAAATCCTTCCTTCTTTATCAAATCATTCCTATTTAGCACATTTAGCCCTCTTGAGTTAAATTATACTCTACCATGCTGTGAAGTAAGGGTTCAATTGTTATACAAGGAATGGATCCATACTGGGAAGTTCATCTTGACATTCACTTAATCCTTGTGCCCTTACTCAGAATTGAATCTTCTTTCATCTAAGTCTTTTCATTGTGAATTTTTTCAGCACATTAAACACCTGCTTGAAATGTTATTTACTTGGCCATAATCCTCGTGCATTTTTTTAAATTCATCAGACACAAAACCTATATCGTCTACTGTCTGCAATTCTTGACTTTGAAAACTGTTGAAGAGGACCAGTGGGACAGTCATCCTCGCAACTGATTATATTACTACGTAACCTTAAGGGTTACATAGTAACCATAAGCCATTTGAATGCTCTTCTTTAAGTATACTGAACATCTTTTCTCCATCTTTCTACTCTTAATGTCATAAAACTCAGTCTGTGGTTACCTATTTTAATTGTATAAAAATGTACAGATTTTTACTTTTGTAACAAAATGCAGAAATAGCATAGAATTTTGACTGTCCTTTCCCAGGCTTCATGTCACAACTGACAGCGTGGAGGTTTAGTAGCCTAAAGCAATACAGCAACAGTGCTGTGGGTCATATTTTTAACTTTAATGACAATCTGTAATTGCCTGCAGCCTGCCTTATTTCTGGCCCTGCTGATTTCTTGAGGACCTGTGATAACACAGCTCCAAGTTGGCCCTCTAATCGGGCTCGTGGCCACTTTTATGTTTTTTTTCTATTTTTTTCAGGGTTATCAGGTCTTACAGTAAAGTAGTCAGAGTCTATAGCTCTACCTCCTTCTTCAGGGCATTCCAAGGAATTAGAATTTCCTTCCAGCCTGCAAGCTTTCATAACTGTCTGCCTCTTCCTGCGGCTGGAAGTGGAGAAGGTTTGAATAGCAGCAGCTTTGCTTCAAATTGAACTGCCTGATACCAGCCTTGAAATCCCCTTTAGCTTTAATCTTTTTTAGACATTTGAAATTTTCAAAATACCACTTGTCAGGAAAAGTTCTCTCTTCCTGCAGTATAACTGGATCACGTTTAGACTGTACTTAAGAGATGTTATTTCATTTACAATGAACATACATGTGCCCATTTATTCAATAAAAATGCACTGAATACCAAGTATGTGTTAATCATTGTCTTATAAGTTACTAGAATTCAACAGGAAACAAAGAAGCATTGTCACTGTGCTTTTGAAGAGCTTACTATTTGTGGGGGCACAGAACAGTTAACAAGATGACATAATTGCTGGGGTGGGAGTTGGGGGGGTTATGATATAACCATTAAATAAAGAATCATGATAAAATGAGAGGTAGCACAGCATGGTGGTAAAGAGGATGGATGCAGGAGCCAGACCACCTGGTTCAAATCCTGCTCCATCACTGATTAGCTATGACCTTGGGCAAGTTACTTAACCTCACTGTGCCTCATTTGTCTCATTCATAAGTTGGGGGCAGTAGCAGTTCTACCTCAAAGTTTTGTTGTGAAGATCAAATAAGTTAACATCACTTAAGATAGTGTCCAACACATAAAAAGTGTTATAGGACTATTTATAAAATTAATAAATAACAGATTGTAGGAAAGTACTATGATGTGGGAAGTACATATTCCTCTGAGAGATCACTGCAGGTATGCCTATGCTAAGAAGTCACGAAAAACTTCTTAGAAGAAATTGAGATCTGAAAGAGTAGGAGTAGCCCCGGCAAGGGTAAAAGAAAAGGGAACAGAGTGGTATCTGTATAGGGCGAACCTAAAAAGTCAACTAAAGACAACTAAAACTATCAAGGTAACAGTTTAAGAACCAACCTGAAAAATTTGAACTTTAAATTCCAGACAGCTAGAGATCAAGGTTATACAATAATGATAATGTAGAAAATTAAAAACATTGTGAATAAAAGAGAATATTCCAAAATACCAAAATTCAGAAGATCCTTTAGATATTTGAAAAAGTAAATGTAGAGCTAATAAAAAGAAGTGCTGCTACTTCTCTGATTGCAAATTTATGAAGCTAATTTCCCAATGAAGTGACACATTCAAAATGAAGTGCCTTCTTGCAAAAGTCTGGGATATTCTGGAGATACATCCCTGTTTCTAAAGCTGCTGCCACCTTCCCCAACCCTACATAAAAAAACAAAAACCAAAAAACCCTCCCGGCCAGTTGGAGCAAAGGTCATTCTTAGGTCAGCCACTCTTTTTATCAAGTCTTAGCAGGTCCCAGGAATTGAATACAACTTTGCAGTTTACGCAAGCCAAACTACCTACATGAAGATGAAGGTCACTGGCTTAATGTTGCCCTTTCAACTGGTAACCTAAAATAGACTTCACGTTCTACCCCAGGGCATTACTCTCTTTCCAGCAGACAGAATCATGTGAAATTGGCATTTTTTATAACTCAAAAATGATTGAATAGCAGTTTTGTATGATTAAACCTAATGTATGTTATGGGAAATTTTCAGTTTGTTGTGATGCTTTTGCTAAAAGGTAAACCACAGAACTGCAAGTGGTTTCTCAACCTCTCAATGAACAGTTAAGTAACGCAGACCTTACCACTTCACAGTGAAAGTTTCTTTAGACACATGCTCTGGGTGTTGGAAAATTTGTCTCCTTATAGAGAGCCAAAGTGTGCCTCTTTATAAATTCAACCAATTTGTACCAGTTCTTTTCTTTGAAACTACCCAGAATAAGTCATTTTCCCCTCCCACCAGAAAGTCCTGAACATTGCACACTTTCTCTAAGTCTTCCTAGCTAACTTGATTAGGAGATCTCCCATACTTTATCAATGAAACGACGCTCTAGATACTCTATTTCAGCTTGAGATCAACCTACACAGAGACAGTATACATAGCTTCCTCTAACTCCAGCCCTGAGATATCACACCACAAGTGGCATGTTTATCAAAATAAGACTTGGTGTCTTATTGGTTTTAGTGCCATAAGTCTATGACATCGTTTTGAGTCTATGTTACTATTTCATGCAGTACTATTCCATTACCATGCAGCTGATGGCATGGTGGTTTGAGAGAAGTAGTCACTGTATCTGTGAATGCTTTGGGCTGCAAAAGACAGAAAACAGGACGGATTGTGGCTTGAAAATAAGACTTTTAAAATTATTTTACACAAAAGACCATGGAAGTAGGTCTTTCAGGAGCTTCATGATGTCAGAATGCAGAAGGCATCTCTACAATTCTCTTGCTTCCCTTCATTGTTGCAGCCACAGCAGCTGCAACAACTTTGACCTTACATGACAGCATCCAAAGAAGGAAACAAGGAGACAGAGATGGAGCAGGGGTAGGAAAAAAAATGCTTTTTTTGCCTGGATGGTTTCTCATTAGGAAGGACAAACTTTCCCAGTTGTCCTTATGGCTTATTGACCAAAATGAATCACACACCTATACCCTATCCCAGTGCTTCTTAAAGTGTGGTCTTCAGACCAGCAGAAGCAGCATCACCTGGGATCTTGTTTAAACATACAAATTCTCAGGCTCCATCCCAGACCTACTGAATCAGAAACTCCAGTTAGGGGCCAGAATTCTGGGTTATAACAAGTTCTCCAGGTGATTCTGATTCGTGCTAAGGTTTAAGATCCACTGCCCCATTCACTGGCAATGGAAAACTACATCATTTCCCAATCACTATTCACCCACTGGAACTGGGTATGTGGGGGCCTGTACTAAAATTGAGCTACTGATGGCAGAAAGGGAAGAGAGGAGAGAAGCGATGAGGAGTGGAAATGGAAAAACAGAAGAGGAGGAGGAAAAATAGGAGTGAAAGGCCCCCAATTTCCAAAGAAGTAGATCTCAACTCAGACTGAGCCTACTGCTGGAGAAGCATCTAAAATTATTGATTTTTGCAGTTTAGAGGGAACCAATACAACTAATAAAACACTGGAGGAGATCAGTTTTCTAATGAAAAACAGACTTGATTATTCTACTTCAAATGTAATTTAGTAGTATAAGTACTGTACTATGCACATTTGCCAAGAAATGATACACACTGCGAAAACCAGTAGTTAATTAGAACTTCAGTAAAGTGCCAGATTTCATAGGGAGTGTGATGTGAGGTAAAGAATGTCGTTTAGCAAAATGCAAATTAGCGGGTTTGCATTTCTTCCTACTTTTGAAGAACTGGTTTTATATCTGCAAAACAGTATTAGAGAATACACAAAGTTTACTTTCCAACTATCTACAGCCGCACTGCCTATATGGTAGCCACTAGGAACATGTAGCTACTGAGCACAAGGCATGTGACTGGTGCTAATTAAGATGTGCTGTAAGTATGAAATAGACACTGGATTTCAAAGACTTAGTACAAAAATAAGAATGTAAAATATATCATTAACAATTTTCATATTGATAACATGTTGAAATGATAGCACTGTGATATACTGGATTAAATAAAATACTTTTTATAAATTTACTTATTTATTGGCTGCGTTGGGTCTTCATTGCTGCGAGTGAGCTTTCTCTGTGGCGAGAGGGGCTACTCTTTGTTGCCATGCGCAGGCTTCTCCTTACGGTGGCTTCTCTTGCTACAGAGCACAGGCGCTAGAGCACAGGCTCAGTAGTTGTGGCGCACCCGCTTAGTTGCTCCGCCGCACGTGGGATCTTCCTGGACCAGTGGTCGAACCCGTGTCCCCTGCATTGGCAGATGGATTAACCACTGCGCAACCAGGGAAGCCCCTAAATAAAATATATTTTTAAAATTAATTTCACCTTTTTACTTTTTCCTTTTTTGTGCAGTCTACCAGAACATTTAAAATTATATATGTGGTTTTCATTATATTTCTGTTAAATAGCACTGATAGTTTACATCTTTGATGTGGTAAATCTATTTCATTTGAACTCGTGAAAACTTTAAAAAATACCAACCAAGCAAGTCAAAAAGAAATAGGTAGAATTTGTGGTTGCAGGTGACATAGGATCTGAGAGATTCTGGTAGGAAAGCATTCCCATCCATAAGTTCTTTATTACCTCCAAGAATTAATGTCTTCAAATTAACCACATTTTCCTTAAGTATCTTATTATGTAAATATACTCATGAGAGGACTAATGTATTAAATATCCATAAGCTAGGAATGGGAAAAGACTTTCCATGATCTCCAATTTCTACTTCTTCCCTTTACTAAAAAACAATTCATTTGCTCAAGATCAAGTGCAGTCAAGATGTTAACCCAGTTCTGGGCTCTCAAGTCTCTTTTTGTAATAGTTCTCCAATCACTTTAAAATTAATTAATTAATTGCATACAAATATTACAGTGGTACATCTCTTGGAGTGGCACTGGGGGAATATTTAATAGCAGATCCATTTGGTGTCGGTGTTGAGAAAGCACGTGGTTTGATGAACAGATAAATTCTTTTGCAAGTTATGCAGGTAGTTTTTACTTCCAACAAAATTGAAGGAAGAACTGAATTTAGTTTTCCACTGATATTTTTTAATGTTTTTAAGGAGAAATCAGTAATTTTTTTTGCAAACAATTCAAAAGAATTTTTTAAAATTGAGTGACACTGTGATAACAATGTTCTTTCCAACGCCAATCTATTTATGTGGACAAAGTTTGTCAGCATTTGCACCTATAAAAATGAAAAATGGGGTGTTATTGATGCTGAACTCTCTTATTTTACCACTAAGTGTTATTAAACATTAAAGAACACTAAACTAAGTTATTTTTTAAAGCCCCATATACCTCATTTAAAAATTCACTTCCAGGACTTCCTAGGTGGTGCAGTGGTTAAGAATCTACCTGCCAAGGCAGGGGACACAGGTTTGATCCCTGCTCCAGGAAGATCCCTACATGCCTTGGGGAGACGCATTAATACATCTTTTGTTACCCCAGTGTTGTTGACTGGAGACATTATGTTTTTAGAGAGTGATACAATTAACATCACCACGCAAAGCTGTTATAGCTTAAAATCGCTCAAGGGTTCATTATACAACTTATGATTGTCCTTATCATTCACATTTTGCTCCATCAGGTTTTTGTTCCAATTTTGTGTATATTATAAACATAAAATTTTCAAAAATCATGCATTGCGAGATTTTGAGTGAAGAATTTTTCGGTGAGTTTTGTGCAGATACTTTCTCTGATTGTCCACACGACATATATACTAGTGTCTCAGAAGATGATAGTTCTTCAGAATATAGTCTGATTCAGACAATGTGAATATTAGACCAAAAAAAAGGTTAAAAAACCTTAGTGATTGATCCTGATATGGGAAGTGAAAATGAAACTCATGGTACTAGAGAATGCTTCTTTGCTTCTACAGAAGAGTGGACTGAGGACAACATTTCATGAAAATTAGAAGGTTTCACAGGTGTGTCAGGTGTAACTATTGAATGTAATAACCAGTAAAGTGTTAGTGAAATAACAGAATTAACTTTTGGGCCAGCCAAAATAAAAATCACTGGCCACAGGCGTTAGTTTCTGCAAAAATCCCCTGGTCAATAATGAGTTAAGTTTAATAGTTATCAAAACTTGTCATATATTTATGTCATCCATGCTAATAGTCCTTTTAATGATAATGCAGTTGAGTAATTTAACTTGGAGCTTTATGGAAAAATTTTTAATGTTAAATTTCAATTGGTAAACATGTTCTTGTTGCAGAGAAATGTGATGAAATAATCAATAAACCTAAAATTCTGTGAGAGAAATCAAATGGAAGCAGGAGTTCAAGGAAGAAAAGGAATACTGTAAAATGTGCAAAGGCTAAAAAAGAGCTTATTCATCTATTTCTTAAATGGATAATGGTAGATAGGTATCAAGTCCCCTAGTCTTTGGTTTCACTGGACTCATGTAATTATTTGCTTTATTTTAAAATATCAACATTTGTAACATACAGAAAAGCACACTAATGAAGCTAGTTAAACTTATGCTGAAACATTTTGGATGTCAACTTAAAAATGTTGAATCAGCCATAAATGCCCAGACCGCATCCAGGAAAAATGAAGTGAGAATCTCTGGGAGCCCCCTCCCACCCACCCTCGTGATACTCACATGCGCCAAAGTCGAGAACCACTGCCACAGGGTGAATTAGCTTTTTCTCTGACATTCCTCTAGGACAGGAAGGCTCTGGGAAAGTAGACAGGAGCAGATGCAGAACAAGAAAGGGAAGGAAAAAGAGGAGAAAGCAGCAGAGGAACAAACCAGGAAACAAAGGACGTTAAAAGCCATCTCAACCCCAAATTTGCCAAAGGATAGGCCCGCCTCTAATCAATAATGATTTAGTCATTACTGGTGACTCTTGAAAAGCACATTTGTTCTTTTAAATTTTTGTATTATTTTAATACTTTACAAAGCAAGTGTTCAATAAACATCATAAAATATCTTTTATCTAATGAATATTGATTCTCACCAGTTTTATGCCAATTCCTCCTCCACACTCTACTCAATATTCAGTCCAAGAGTGGCTTCTTCCTTGCTTTGGGTTGCCAACACCAAGGACTCAGGAATAAATACTGTTCTCTATTTGCTAGATAATGCCTGCTACTTTGCTATAGCATATTTCATTTTAGAAATCCTCCATGTTGCTTCTCACACACCCATCTTTTTTTTAAAATCACCTAGTAAGTGGTAAGTTGCATGTTTCCTTTTTCCTGACACCACTGGACTCTGACACTCCATAGGTAATTGGTATTGTTTTGATGCCTTGGTTGTTGACACATGTGGCAATTCCTTTAACTAGTAGCTCACCTGTGGGTACTAAATAATTCTACACAACCTTCAAAGGCTGTCAGAAGGTACTTTCTTGAAATTTTATCATTTCATGAACAAACATGAAATCCCTGGCAAAGTCATGGGTTTCTTTATATTTATTGTTTTGGAAGCCAGTCTCAATTTGACAAGCTGTGGCATACATTTGCTATGAATGTTTTCTTTCAGTTAATATAGGCATGATGCTGAAGACAGCAGCCAAAATATTTCTTCACTAGAAAAGAAATTTATTGTGAAAAACATTTTATTGATTTCATACAAACTTTTCAAATAAAAAAAAAAAAAAACAGGATGTTCCAAAAGCAGACAGCATATTCCTCACCATCACCATAATCTTCAACAAGGCAAATGCTTTAAAGAAACAGCTGGATCTACCTGCATGAACTTGGCATACTGAAGACATCTCGAAATCATTAAGCTAAATCTCTGAGGCATAACTGACACTTTTATCCCTTATCTGACAAATCTGACAGGATCAACTGTGTTCACTAACACCTAATCTTTTCTTTGGAGCCCCTCACCTTTTATATGAATGGCCCCTGCATTCAAGGCTCCTCAGAAGTTTTCATCAGCCGCAATAATTTGGGAATAATATCAAGCTGTTGATTTAGTCCAGCTTTTGTTTCTGAAGGCTAACATTTCATGCCAGATTTCACCAACAAGTGAAATAAGAGAACTGTGGCAGCCTACCGAATCACGCACTTGAAAGCTTTTTAAGTAACCTGGATCTGACAGGTAACTGTAACTCCAGGCCCTTGCTTCCATTTTCTGCATTCTCTACATCAAAATGTTGCCAAATCTGAGTTTATTTCTCTCTTCTACTCTCACAGCCCCTATCCCTTGGTCTGGGCGCTGGCCCCCTCACCCAGATTTTTCTGACAACTGCTGACAGGTCTCCTTGCCTTGGGTTTTTTCTTCTCTCTAATTTGTTCTCCTTCTTACCATTGCTTGTGTTATCCTCGGAAAACACAGCTTTGATCATGTGATTTTCTTCCTCAAAAAGTTTCAAAGACTCCTCATTGCACACAAAACCAAGCCTGAACTTCCACAAAACCATACACAGCTGAGTCCCGCACTTATCAGATTCATCATCATAAAGAGCTTCATTTTCCAGGCATTTATGTAAATACTGAGGTTATAAAAAGGAGCAAGAATATTAAGCATTTATTGGTCTTGAGAGGAAAAAAAAGAATAAAATGTGGTTCTCTTTAGAAGTTCTCATCTACCTGGGAAACAGATACATAAGTAAATCCTAAAGAAGCAGCTAGTTCTATTTCATTTTCAACGCTCACATACACTCCACTTTTGGTCCCCAACACACTCCTGGCAGAAATCCTCTCCTCCAGCCATTTGGGACAAACCACACTCCATCCAGGTTCACAACCCTCTGCTGCCTCTGCACCACTGCCCATCTGGTCATCGTCTTCTGGAAGCTTTCTCCCTCCACATCCTTCCCAAGGAATATTTGATAATCTGCAGTAAATGCTTTAGAAAAAAAACCTTGACAAAGCAGTACTTGATGTATTGCCTCTTTTTTCAAAGTTTCTGGCATTGTTTTCCATATCATATTAATATTTCGTTTCAAATACTAAAGTTTTTTATAGCTTCTCTAACCAGACTGCAAGGCAATTGCTTCAGCCAGCATCACAGTGTGGGGAAAGAAAGACAATATCCGTTTCCTTTAATGTGTTCTGCAACTGCAGATTTCCTCGCCTATGCCTTTCTCTGATCATCCTTGATCCAAATGGCAATGCCATAATGATGGAAGACACTGAGCCATAAAGCAGCCACAATTCTAAAGATCAGTTGGCAAAAAAAAAAAAAAAAAAAAAAATGCTCATTACATGCTTGCTAATTAAATGGCTTGGGTAAATTCCAGGTTTATGAAACGTTACTATCTTCTGCTTAGGGATAGAGGTGGTACCGGGCTCCAGAACACAGAAGCTATGCCTGTGCAATGACGTAATTGCTGTCAATTAAGTTTTTTAAAAATCAAACTCAATACAATGGGAAAAAAAAACCAAAGTTCTTTTTTTTTAAATCTCACATAGACAACGCAGTTGGCTTTTATTTTCTGCTCTTCAATTCAGCATTTTGTTATCTTGTAAACAGGACACATTTTTAGGGGAAAGGTATCTGCCTACAGGGTATAAAGGTATGATATTAAACCCTCTGGTGAATACTAAAAGAATAAGCTAAGATCTTCAGGCTTCAAAATTACTCAGTATTCGGGAAGATAAATATATGGGGAAAAAAGTCAACTCACTGTTGTCAAATATTATAATAATGCAAAGAGATTACAAAAGAGTACCTGACTGATTGATCTGTAAGTATTATCTATAATCAGGGCTGTATACTCAACTGATAGGAAGATCACTAAAACTGAAGTGACTCAGCCACATGGGCAAGAATGCTAGTGGGAATCCCAGTTTAACCAAAGAAGAAATTTTATTTGGGAAACATTTTTTTTAAATAAGCTTTCTAAAAAATAAGTTGAAAATAAGCTTGTATCTATAATTCCCCAAAATGAAGCCACAGATTCTAAGGACTGATATTATCACTTCAAGATCATGTAACTCCTTAGATTTACCTGCAGTGTCTGGAAGGACATGAAGGTACAGTCTGTTACCAGAAAGAAAACATTCCTATTATCAGATGATCACGAACACTCATGGGGTCCAGATGATCACGAACACTCATGGGGTCCAGATGATCATATGCAAAATGCTTCTTCGCTTCTTCCATCCTGTCTTCTTCGGACTGTACCATCCACCTCGCTGAACATTCTTCTTTCATTCTTCTGCCTCCTCTTCCTGCTCAGCCTCTCCCATAACTCTCACAGGCTTTTCTGCCTCTATTCTCTCCTCACCGGGTCCCAGTTTTCAAGGCACCAAGCCTTGTTTCTGGCTCCATCACAGATTAGTGGAAGCAGACCCTTCCTATGGGTGGTTGGAGAAGACGTCATTTTAGAGCTTGCAAAGTAGTGACCCCCGGGCTGAAACAAGTCCACAAGCACATTTTACTTGGGCCTGCACAGAGAATTAACTTCTTTTAATGAGTTGTTATCTTCTAAAAATCAGGGATTTTCCAGATTCTTCCCTTAAAAATTAGAATATCCACATTGTCACAACTGAGGAATCATTGCTCACTTTTGGATGAAGACAAGCTTTTTAGTTTTCCCCATTCCACACAGCTCCCCACTTAGATTATGTACATTTCCTGTCCAGTCTTTTAAACATCTGAGTTGGGTATTTCTGCCTTAGAACTTCTGGACTCCTCAAACTAGAGCATCCATGAGATCAGCAAAACTTTGTTACCATTGATCACTTTTCATAGTATAATATGGACTCATTAGGTTTAAAAACAAAAACGAAAACAAATCTGTGTCTCTAGTCTGTCTTCCTGAAGATGTTCCCCAGGGAAAAGGAAATCCAATTTTACAACAGTTATAAAGTGGACTTTTTAAGACTTGTCAAATCACTAAGGTACCACAGAAGTAGTTACTATATAATGTACTAATCAATTACTAATGAGTGTTTTTACTGTGCTTCCACAGGAAAAAAATAAATCAAAGTGTAGATATTCAAAAAATCTAAATCTGTAAATAATTTTACTCTCCTTTCTCGCTCCAGAATCAATTCCAAATCTTCAGACTGGGGTGATTCAAAGGCCTTCACGCTATGACTCCCCATCTTTCCAGAATGAGCTCTCATCTCCCTGTTACCACCCTAGCATAAGGCAGCATCATCTGCTTCCTGTTTACTGCAATAAACTCCAAGAGATCTCCCTAATTTCCATCCTGTCCCTCTATACTCCATAGTCCACTCTTTACACAACAGCCATAGTGTTCTTTCTTTAAAATTGTAATTCAGACAACATCACTCCTCTTCATGAAATCCTCCAATGGTGTCCCATTGCATTTGGTACAAAACTCAAAATTGTTGCCATAATCTCTAAGATCCTATGAGATCTTGCTTGTCTCTCTGACTTCATCTCATAATACTCTTCCCACTGGTCATGACTTTCCAGACATACTGGCTTTTTTGTTCATCAAACAAGCTTGTTTTATCACTAACCCTGGCAGTTCCCCTCTCTAGGCCTTCAAAAGCCTGTATCCTTCTTGTTATTTCATCTCTTCAGAGAAGTCTTCCCTGTCACACCCACTCTAAAGTAACTTCTCCTCCCAGCCCTGTCACTTGCCCTTTCATTACTTTATTTTTATTTTATAAAGCATCTTTCACTATTAGATTATCTTATTTCTTTATATATTATATCTCCACCCACTAATATGCATGCTCTATTGAACCTGGGCACCTAGTCGGCTTATTCAGCTCCACATGTCCAGGACCTACAGCAGGCCCAAGGCACATAACAGGTGCTCATTGTGTAAAGTTTGCCCCCTACACATTGCTCACCAAACTGGATAATATGTTTTCTCTTTAAAAATGTCTGCCACTCTTTCCCATCTCTCCACATTTACTCATACTATTCTCTTAGCCAAAACTTCCCTTTGCCAATTTCCCTTATTGTCAAAATTCTACCTGTTCTTCAATATATAGCTCAAGTATTTAATTCATGAAAATTTTGCTAACCTTTCAAATTAACTTTGCTGCTTAAATCTTTATGGCATTCCCCTCATCTTTTTGATACACCATTTAGGAAATTATGTCATATATTATGATTATCCATATGTCATCTTATCCCCACCACAAAATGACTAAAGGACTAGAACTGTATCTCATTTACCTTTGTACTTCTAGCACCCAGGACAGTGGTTTGCCTTACATTAAGCAGACACTCAATACAAGTTTTATGATAAATAAATCAAATGAATGAATAATGCATCTATGAATTTCCACCTCTAGAAATATACTATGAGAAATGAAAAAGAAATCCAAATTTCAAGGTCCTTTTCAGGCAAATGGGCAATCCTCAGTATTTTCTTGGAAGACAGAATATAAGCAATCCCTTTCAGATTTTTCTATTATTGATGTTATTTATAATTTTGAGTGCCTTATAAGCCAACAAGTTTTGTGTTCTAGTCCCAATATGGAAATTCTTTCTCAAAAAAAAAACCTTACCAAGTGACTCATTAAAATGTCACAATATCATTAAAAAAAGAAAAACTTGCAGCCAACAGCAACTCACTGAACTAAGTCTATTGAGCTATATTGAAATAGTTAGTCAAAGATCTTCATTTTATTTTGGCACTAGAACAAAAATATGGGACACAATACCCAGATGGTAAGTAAACAAGATTACTGTCATTTTCCAGTGGGAAAAGTATGATTTGGTTTATGCAAAAATAAATGAACTATTCGGGAGAAAGGCTACTTTATAAGGCAACTTTGACCTCAAACCATAACCTACGTGTTATAGAAAACATAGGATCGGTCTCTGACACTGAATTGTTTAATAATAACATAAATTGGGAGATTGGGAATGATATATACACACCATTATATATAAAACATAACTAATAAGGACCTACTGTATAGCATGGGGAACTCTTCTCAATACTCTGTAATGACCTATATGGGAAAAGAATCTAAAAAAGAGTGGATACATGTATATGTATAACTGATCCTGTTTGCTGTACAGCAGAAACTAACACAACATTGTAAATCAACTATACTCCAATAAAAATTAAAAAATAATAACAACTAAATCACAAAGCACTTCATAGGTGCCAGGTGCAATTCTAAATCCTTTACATATACCAACTCATTTAATTAGTACAACAACTGATAGGTATTATTATTATTTTAGTATACTATCATATATCACTTTATGAGATAGATACTATCACATTACCATCATTTGCATTTAATGGATGAGGAAATGAGGCACAGAAAGACCCAGCCCTTGCCCAAGGTCACCCAGCTGGTTGGTCATAGCTCTGGGATGTAAATCCAGTCATTCTGGCTCCAGAGACCATGCCCATAACCATTCCACTGTCTTTTCTTTCCAGTTGGTTAATTTTTCCAAAATAGCTTATTCATCTAAAGTAAGCCAAACTCTTTTCATAGTCAGGAAAATGAACTGGCTAAATCTATGGAAGGAAGTTCTCTGCAGATTTCCACAGATGGTAGAAAATGCCTTTCCCTACTGATTCATGACCCTATTGGAACTACACTGGACAGCAAATCTCAGATCTTTGATTTACTTGAGAATATCCCAGAACCAGAGGAACAGCACATATGCCCCAGGTTTCTGGCACAGTCTTACCCTGACCATCTTCCCAGAAGAACAGGAGGAGTCTGTCTGAATGTGTACAGAGATCAACAAAATAATTTTATTTTTTTAAAGTTTACTGTAGTTGATTTACAATGTTGTGCTAATTCACTGCTGTACAGCAAAGTGATTCAGCTATACATATATGTATTCTTTTTCATATTCTTTTCCATTATGGTTTATCACAAGATATTGAATATAGTTCCCTGTGCTATACAGTAGGACCTTGTTGTTTAACCATCCTATATATAATAGTCCACATCTGCTAATCCCAAACACCCAATCCAATCCTCCCCTCTTGGCAACCATAAGTCTGTTCTCTATGTCTGTCAGTGTGTTTCTGATTCGTAGACAGGTTCATTTGTGTTGTATGTTAGATTCCACATATAAGTAATATATGGTATTTGTCTTTCTGACTTACTGTGCTTAGTGTGATAATCTCTAGGTCCATCCAAGTTGCTGCAAATGGCATTATTCCATTCTTTTTCTATGTCTGAGTAATATTCCATTTATATATGTACCTCATCTTCTTTATCCATTCATATGTCGATGGACATTTAGGTTGTTTCCATGTCTTGGCTACTGTATATAGTGCTGCTATGAACACTGGGATGCATATAGCTTTTCAAATTATAGTTCTGTCTGGGAAATCATTCTTTTCTGCACAGACTTTTTCCAGAGTGGAGAGCAAAATTAAGCCTAATTAGAAAGGTTTTTAGAGGAAAAAAAAATTATGCTGTTTAAGAGAACATTTCTACTGGCAACTAGAGAGAGATGCTGGCTTCAACACAGTGGGTCTTTAACTCTATAGAGGGGTGGCTGTAAGGACAAGGCCTTGGGACTTCAGAGACAGTTTTGCAGAAAAGAACACTATCGGACCAGTTCAGGGGGCTCCTGTAGACTTTCCCTACGTCCTGTCTCTTTCTTCCTTGCCAGCCCTTCTCTATTTTCATCTAGGCCTCCCAGCACACTCTGATCTTTGCACTGGTCTCCTGCTGGTGACCCCATTTCCAAGCATCCTCTCCTTGTTTCTAACTTCAATCCTCCAGCTCCTTGATTCTTCCCTCTTTCCTCGTCAGCATAAGCAAGAGAAAGGTCTTTTTTTAAATCATGCCTTGAAATATACATTTTTATCTTCTTTTCCCTAATCAGAAACAAGAATAATTTTCTACTTGTCACTCTCAGAGCTTTCTACCTTTCTCTCAAAAAAAAAAACATGTAACTGATTCTTCCCCTGTAAAGTTTTCAGCCATATGTAAATCACTATTCCAAGAAATATTATCTTAAACTTAAGAGTTTAATAAAATATAAATAGCTTCCTTGAACTTTAGATTAAATTTTATAACTCTGAGAGAAGTGTGCAAATTCTAAGTAACAACTCGAGAGAAAAGAAAAATGGGAAAACAATATTTTTCCAATTATTCCAAAGTAGCTCATATCAAAGTCCCTTTGATTTATAAACTTCAAAGACACACAGATTTCATTTATTGAAGGCCCAGTCAGCAATACTGATAAAAACCATCCAGTTATTCTTTAATAGATTAACCCTGGATTTTAACTCTCCTACAACTTCTTAGCATGAACTTAGTTCATATTGGTCAACTGTCAACTCCTTTGCTCTTGGATATTATATACTAATGTGGAATAGTATTTTATTCTTTACCACTGACTTGAACATACTTTTCTGAGACTAGACTACATCCAGTTGAGTTTATCTGAACTTCTACTAAGGAAACTATATATTTTGTACAACTTGATTACTGTATTTGGGTTAGCGTAGGTAATATATTTCAGAGAAAGACTAAAATTTGCTCCTATACTTAATCCTCTTTCTCTGTATAACTTCCTTCTGCATTTCCCTGCATACCTTCAAGCATAATCTGATGTTTACACTATATAAAATCTTTCCTGGCATTATTATTATTTTATTTATTTATTTAATTGGCTGTGTTGGGTCACTTTTTTTTTTGCTGTGCACGGGCTTTCTTTTAGTTGCGGTGAGTGGGGGCTACTCTTCGTTGTGGTGCACGGGCTCCTCATTGCTGTGGCTTCTCTTGCTGCAGAGAACGGGCTTTAGACGTGTGGGCTTCAGTAGTTACAGCACATGGGCTCAACAGTTGTGGCTCATGGACTCTAAAGCACAGGCTCAATAGCTGTGGTGCATGGGCTTAGTTGCTCCACGGCATGTGGGATCTTCCTGGGGCAGGGATTGAACCCATGTCCCCTGCATTGGCAGGCAGATTCTTAACCACTGCACCACCTAGGAAGCCCTGGCATTATTATTTTTACCGTTAATGTTATTGTTCACTTGACCTTGTTTCCTTTCTCCCAAGTAGCACGTTTCTCTTTTTGCTACCAACCAATCTAACATGTTATTTTTATACCTACTGGCTTCAATTTCCATATAACACCTCCCACCCCTCTGTAGCTTACGCTCCTTGAATTTATTCTCCAGTAACATCCAAAACTATGTTGTAGCTCCACAGGACTCTGTACTCTGCTCTTCTCTGTTTGCATTTATTCTTTTGATGAACTCATCCAAGTCCATGGTTTGGTCAAACCACTAATCCCCTAGTTTTCTGCACACTAGTTTCATATTTCCAGCTATAGCCACCCTCCAAGCCATAACCTCAAACTCAAGAAGTCCAAAATGCAATACATTAGATTCCTTCTCAAATATAATCCCTTTACAACCATCCACTTTCAAATACTTAAGAACCAAAATGAGAGATGTCATTAATCTTTCCTTGTCTTTCTCTGACTGTCCATTTGTCACCTCTCAAAATCTGTCACTTGAATTCCAGCAAATACTAAATTCACACCCTTAACTTTGTGTATATGAACTAATTATAACTTCTTCTCTGATTGTCAGAATCAGGTCTCTCCCCTCCAATCCAGCCTAAATAATATTGCCAGTCTAATCATATGAAAAGGATGTTTTCATTGAGTCACTCCCTATTGAAGAACCTTCAATGGCTCCCTACCATTTACTGCACTAAGACACCAACTCTGCTGGGTTGTAAAGGTTCTCTGTAAACCTACTATACTCTAGCTACTATCAATCCATTCTCTCCTCATCCACTCTCCACACTCTCATCTCCATTAGGCTCTCTCTATACTGGACTCCAAACTAGTGAGGTTTACTGCTGAACCCTTCACTGTTCCCTTCTTTCAGATCCAGCTCAAATTCTGCCTTTCCAGAAAGTCTTCTCTGTTTATTCCAGACCCTATGATCTTCCTTCTTTGAATGAGTACTACAAACTTAGCTTGCCTTTGCAACAAAATGCTCAAAAATGTCACACTCCTCTTGCATAGTCTATGTTGCCCCTAAGACAGTGCTCCATATGTAGCACTCATGGTAGACCCTCCACAAATACCTTATAACCAAGAAATGGGTTAATCAGCACAGACTGTCTTTACAAGAGAGTGGACTCTGGGCGGCCGCTTGAGTAAAACTGTCCACAGAGTAAATAACTTTTTCCTAGCTCTACGACCACTACCACCCAATTCTGCCATTCGGGTATAAAATCTCTGTTTTTGCTTTCAGTGCTCTCCCTGTTTCTATCTATACCAGCCTTCCAAGTTGAAATCTCTATCTATCCCTGCCTCCGTACTCCCCTCTCCCAGTCCTTTACCTTAGTCACTGAGCTCTACTCAGAGTGTTCCTATTAGCTACTCAAATCAAACCATTAGAAAGAGTTCAACAAAAGAAACCTACTAAAATCTGAAGGCAGGAAAAAGTTTTAAAAAAAAACAAATATAACCATATTAGTAAACAGAATCACATTAAAATTGTAAATGAGATTCAAGAGCTTGTTCTTTGGGGAAAAAACATAAATCTAAAAAAAATTTAATCCCTATGTAAGTAAATATACAAAGAGAGAGAATATAAAAACAGATAAGGAAATTATTATTTTAAAGTGTTATGTGTAACTCTATTCCAGCCCTTTTCAACCAGTTCCAGGAGAGAATTAAGCCCTAAGGCATCATGCATATAATGAATTAACTTCCCCACTATGCATATGGAATGGTAGTAATTATGTACCATTTTGGAAAAACTGAAAACATAGTCACCCAAATAATTCTCTGGAAGCCTAAATCATTGAGATTTCAATGAAAGGACAATTTTGAGAAAAAATATAAATTACTGAAAATAACTTAACTAGAAGAAACTGATTAGAAGAAATCAAAGAAATTCAGTAACTCTTTTCAAATGACCTCCAATATGATCCAAGGCAGTTAGATTTATGGGTGAGTTCTTTCGAATCTCCATGCAATATATGCTTCAGGAAATAGAAAAAAACTTAAAGCACCAAAAATACTTTAGGAAACTATATGCCACCCCAATGCCAAAATCTGATAGAGGAAAATATTAAAACTACAGCCTTGTCTCATTTGTAAATATAGATTCAACAATCCTAATAAACAATCTAGCCAACTAAATTCTACAGTATATTGCAAAGAATGTCCAATAAGCACAATAGAGTGTATCCTAGAAGCATAAGTAGAGTTTATTATTGAGGAAATGATTCAGGTAGAAAAGTGATAACAAATATTTTCAATCCACGCTTTAGCCTAGGAAGAGAATACTTCTTTAACATGAAAAATAAGGCTGTTTTCAAACTATTAGAGCCATACTGAATGTGAACTACTTGAGACATTATCATTTAAAGTTTGAATAAGATGAAGACACATCATGTTACTATTAACATACAACATTGTTCTAGAAGGTCTGGTCAATACTTTAAAAATTAGAAATTAAAAAAGGTAAACGTTTAGGATGTAGAAGATAAACTCACCAGCATTTACATATGATATAATTATATACCTAAAAAAAAAATCAACTGAAAAAGTCATTAGTAAAGTTCATTAAAGTAGAAGATAAATATACACAAACAGAGAGCTTTCCAGTACATCAGCTCAAATCAGTTAGTAAATATCATGGAAAAACATTCCAATTCCCATAGGAACAAGACATACAAAAATGCCTAAAACGAATCTTATTTAATAACATCTAAGATTACATCAATAAATCTACAAACCTTTATAAAATATATTTTTTAATTTTTATAAATGGAAAAATACACTATGTTCTCTTATAAGAGCTGATATTAAGAAGATGCCATTCTTTCCAAATTAATTTACACATTTGTTGCAAATTTCAAATTTAAATACCCATGAAATTTCTTAACTTGTCTAAATGATTCTAAGATTCATCTGGAAAAATAAAATTTTGAGACAAGCTTTAAAAAAATGTTAACGAAAAGGGTAATGAATGAGGACTTGGCTTACTAGATATAAAAACTTTTATGAAACTACAATAATTTAGATGGGGTGGTAATAGCACAGGACTTGAAAGATTAATGCGGTAGACAAGATAGCCCTGAAATAGGACTAAAAATATATAAAAACTTAATGAAGAATGATAAATGAAAAATCACATACTATAAAAATGCTGGAAGTAATGCTGGTGAATATAAAACTGATTTAAAAGCAGTAGAATATATCACCAAGGAAAAGATACATAGATTTGACTGCATAATTTTTAAAATTTGTATACCACTGAAATAAAATTTATCTAATGTAACGTCAATAATATTTTAAAAGTTAAAAACAAAACTTTATCAGAAAACACTAAAAATATTTAAAAGCAAACTGCAACCCGGGAAAAATATTTGTAACATATATGATAAGTTAATAACTTTACTGTATAGAAGAAAATTTACATATCAATAAGAAAAATAAGAACACACCATGTATTCATTTCCTGCTGCCATAACAGATTACCACAAATTTAGTGGTTAAAACAATCCAAATTTATTTCCTCATATACCTGGAAGTCAGAAGTCCAAAGTCAGTTTCACTGGGTCGAAGTCAAGATGCCCTAACTACTGGTTCTTTCGAGAGGCCCTAGAAGATAACCTCTCTCCCTGCCTCTTCGACCTTCTAGAAACTACCACATTCCTTGCCTCGTGGCCCCTTCCTTCATCTTCAATGCCTTCAGTGTAATATCTTCAGGTCTCTCTCTTCTGTGACCTCTGCTTCCATCATCACATTTGCTTTCACTCCAACCCTTCAGTCTTCCTCCTGTAATGACCTCGCCTGTATAATCCAAAATAATCTTCCCATCTCAAGGTAACCTGCAAAGTCCCTTTGCCATGTAGGGCAACATATTCACATGTTTTGGAAAAAAGGTTATGGACATCCTTGGGAGGCCATTATTCAGCGCACCCCACATCAGTTGAAAAACAGATAAAGAAGCAGAGACAATATACAAAACAAAAAAAACAAATAAATGCCCAATAAACATGCGAAACATATTCAATCTCACTAGTATTCTAACTAGAAAATAAAACAATAGTGAAATACTATTTTTGCTTAACAAATTGATATCAACTTTTCTAAAATGTAATACATGATTCTAGCAAGAGTATAGTTTCTGAACAATTCTAGACAAAAGTTAGGTGATGTGTGTCTGGAGCCTTCGTGTCATTTAGTCCAATAACTTCATTTCTTGAAATTTTTCTTAAGGAATTACTTAGGTAGATATTTGTAACATATAGCAAGGCTATTACCCGCAGTATTTTTAAATAGTAATAAATTAGAAGCTATGTCCAATATTAAGGCATTGGTTAAACTGTGATAAAGCTTTGTGATTGACTATTATGCAGCCGTCAAAATTAGATCTCCAAAGATTTTTAATAGTATTGGAGATATTCTCACAATATACTGCTGATGACAAAAAATAAACAGAATACAAAACTTCATATACTATGACATATATGCAAAGAGGAGGCTTATAATGGTTAACTCAGAGTCATGAGATGATGGGTTATTTTTATTTTCTCTATTATACTTTATTTTCTAAATACTTAATAATAAATATTATTACTGTTATAATCATTTTAAAGGGTAATTTAAAAATTCCAAAGTGAGGAACAACAGATGTTGGACACTGAGCCTTAGAATTCTAAGCAGGATGGAAAATAAAGTGTTACACGCTCCCAAATGGCAGCTCCCACACATCAGCTTTGGAGACCAGCCACGCACATTATTCCTTTCAGATGCAAAGCCAGCCAGCACCATGGGCAAATTGGTATCTCACAATTATGCACCCTTGCCAGCAGAGGAGCAACACAGAACAAGCTGAAGCACAGAACCTCAGACTCAGTAGAAACAGGTTTTCATCCCTATATTTGGGCCTACAAAGGATTATGGGCATATTGCAGAGCCCTTCAGAGTCAGAAAGGAAGAATTAAGCAATATGAGTTTTAATTAAATTCTAACATAGGAAGAAGAAACCAATTAGAAGA
Source organism: Hippopotamus amphibius kiboko (assembly GCF_030028045.1). NCBI lineage: Eukaryota > Metazoa > Chordata > Mammalia > Artiodactyla > Hippopotamidae > Hippopotamus > Hippopotamus amphibius. The sequence goes on from NC_080193.1 coordinate 111,589,093, forward strand.
GTTGAAGAATACGGCAGATAAACACATCAAACATAGCATAGTTTACAGTGCAACTTTTTTTCACTTGACCAAAAAAAATAATTTTGATACAAGCTGCTAGAAGGAATACTCGTTTCAAAGTGAGTTAGGGGTACCTGATGATAACTTTGTCAAGCTTATATGGCAGCAGGCATGTTTTGTTCATTGCCATATATCCAGTCCCTAAAACAGTAACTGGCTTCCAAGTTCGTACTCAATAGATAATTATTGGATCAAGAGAATTACTATAAACCTTTATATTCTACCTGTAGGTTAATTGGTTTATCACTTTCATATTATAGGATCTGAACTCACAATCAACCAGACCCAGGTTTGGGGAATTAATAAACACATCTTGTACACTGGAGGGAATATTACTTTAAGGGAAAATCATATCTCAGAATCTGGAAAGAAACTTAAACCTTTTCAAATTCAGGCCCTTCCATTTAACATGAGAGAATGAATACCTCAGAGCCTAAAGTGAATCATCCAAGGACACACCTGGAATTGACAGCAGAACCAAAGTGAAGGGCTCCTTCCTCTCCCTTTCCCACACTGAATGCAAGCATCAGATGCTGCCACACGGGTGACTTGGCAGGAGGAGGCACGTTCTGTTGGGCCAGCTATAAAGCGTCTCACAAAAGATGACCACCCGCCATACTACTCCACACTGTCTACACCCAGGACTTGCCCTTTTCATATTAGCGACACTAAACCTTAATATGGGTGACATTACTTCTCTCAAGCCTAATGGCAGAGATCCTTTTGCAAGTCAGTTGCCAAGTGATTTTGAAATCAGTTCAAGGAACGTCATTCCTGAGGACGCTGAATATCGCAAGCCCAATAGATCTCCTGCCCCTCGTAATTGTGTTGTTCATCCTTGAAGTCTCTGTATTTGACATTTTGCCGTTGTTGGCTCATTAAATAAATTACTTATTAAAATAAAAGAGCATCCCTGCAGTAAGTGCCTGGCCTGCTGACATCTAGCTGAGGAATGATGCCCATAGGTTCTCAGCTTTGTCTGACTGTATGAGTCAGCTTGGCTGGAGCCGCCAGCCCCCAAATAGTCCCTCCAGAGGCTGTGGGCACACAGAAAGGGGCACACAGGAAGAGGCATGGCGTGCACGGGAAGGCCATCTAAGCTTACAGTGAAGGGAGGCACTTTTACAAACTGGGGGCCAAAAACTGAATACGCCATCGCAGGCCACTTACTGTTAGTGAAAATCTGTGATTTAGGATTACCTTTTTTACATTCAAGAAGAGCTAGGCAGCGAGAATGGCAGGATCTCTCAAAGAAAGATGCTGACCATAGCCCACCAGCAGCAGACACAGGGACAACACCACCATGAACAAACATCAAGGCAAAAGAAAGACATGAATGCCCTCACCTCTCACCTCAAAACTTTTTTTTCCAAAATTAAAATTCAAGCAATAAATATAATACATTAAGGATGAGATGCCCCCACTCCTTCCAGCCTTTCTCTTGTTTCCCTGGATGTGAAGCAGCAAATGTAGGTTTCTGTGAGTCTGTGCAAGGAAAACTGGAGCAGATAAGGTCTCAGCCAGGCTGGGAATAGGACAAATATTTTCATGGACTGCTGAGTCTCACTAATTGAATACTTTAATGAAACTTGAGCTTCCTCCTTGTAACTTCTAGCACCCGTTTAACCCTTACAACTTTGGGCAATTTTTTAAACAAATGAATGTTTGATCCTGAAGAATCTTTTCTTTTTATTTTCAAACAGATGACCCAGTAGTAAATTGATAATAGCTCCTAACAGAGAAAGAACTGTTGCTTTTTCCTGCTGCCTTCAGACCCACTAACAAAGAGAATTTCTTTCCTGTATCCATTCAAAGTAAAATTATCATGAATTGAACATTAGGCACTAAGGAAACGCCCACTAAACTTTCACACTTCTCGCCCACCATCCTATCCTACCAATTCCTCTGCTAATATTCTAGGCAGAAAGATGTCTCCCCCTATTGTACCTAAACAAATCAGTGTACAGGGAAGTGATTTATCATTCATGAAAAGCAATCAGATTGCTTGGGGCTGACAGCTGTTCCCAAAATGCAGCTGAGAAACAGACCTTTGGCAAAGTGTAAAATTTGGAACAAAATCATATTACTGTACTTCAGCTAGCAACAAAAGAGGCTGATAGTGAGCTTAATCAACAAAATACCATGTAGCCCAAAATGTATTAGCTAATCTACATTTATGAACAAAAACTGATCACTTTCCCCATTTTCTGTAAGCTAATTTCAGTCAAACAAAACACCTAGGAAAAGTAAAATACTCTCTTTAGAACATTTTTTTTTAAGATTTAGGCAAATTTTTGGTAAAGACTTTTTTCACACAATTCATTATGGGAAATGGACCAGGAAAAAAAATTAATGAAACATATATAGAGGTCAAAGAGGAACACAGCTTCTACTAGAAAAGGAAGAATTCCAGTATATTCTGGCCTTGAAGCCATAATTCATTTCCCTTGTCGAGAATGTTTTCCCATATCTCTCTGCCTGTCTATGATCTAACTGTCCTTTCAAACAAAATATAGATCCTTATCCAACCTCCAAAATGGTACAATTCTGAGATGATTTTCCTGATGGTTCTGACCCTCAGTGGTCTCACCTTCCTTTGAACTCTTGGATCATTTCTTTCAGCAGCCCACCACCCTGCTCTCCTTCCCCTGTGTCCCCTCATCTCTCTAACCTCTTTCTCCCCCTCTCCCCCTGCAACTCCCATTCAATTACACTGAAGCCCTTGCCCTATCCAAAGCAAAGTGTGTCATTTTCATACCTCCACATTTCTTTAAACACTGATTCCTTGGCAAAGAAATGTCCTTCATCACTTCTTCCAGGCCAATCATACTGTCTTTGAGAATAGTTCAAATGTCCATTTCTTCCTTCATTCAGTGAATATTTAATGAGCTTCTATGAGGATGCCTGCCCTGAACAAATGGCTAGGGGTTAAGATATGCAGAAGACACAACCCCCATTTTAAAGACACCCATATATTCTTAGTATTAAAAACCCAAATCCTTAACCTCTTCTAATATCACTGTGTCATGCAGCCCCTGACTCTCAAGTAGCTTCACCATCTGTCACTCCTCCCTTATATCCATGGGCTCCAGCCACATCAGCTTTCTCTCATATTCTCAACCTCTTTACAATCCCTTCAACTACAGGACTTTACACATTCCATTTCCTCCTGTCATGAATTCATCTTTGACTAATAACTCCTGCTCTGCTTTACTTCTCAGCCCCCACATTCCTTTCTTAGGAGTATCTTAGCAAGCCTTTTGAAAGGTCCAATTCTCTTCTTAAGTACTCTTACAGCACTGTATAAGTCTTCAAAACCATCAGGCAGTTTTAATTTTACGATGGTGTATTTGCTTCTTTGTTTAACGCCTGCTTCTTCCATAAGGCTATAAGCCACCTTTAGCATAAACTTTGTGTCAGTTTACCAGTAAATCCTCAGGACCTATAACTTGTCTGTACATGTTAACATTCAACAGATATTTGTGGAACAAGTGACCCAAAAAATGGATATGTGAAATAAAAAGTCCAGTGGGCAAGATAACAACAAAGCCCTTTATCATGCAATAAAATGTATGATGGAGGGGAGCTGTGTATGATACAAGACGCCTGAGAAAGGCCTGATCTAATAGGAGTCCACTGATCATTTTTATGGAAACAATTTCTTCTCACTATCAGACAGATGGTCAGAAGTCAGACTGAAATCAAGGGGTGAACAGGAAATGAAGCCGTAGACACAGTAAGTGAAGGCTTTTCTTTCAAGAAGTTTAGATGTAGGGTGGCTAGCAAGAAGATCTAGAATGGAAAGGATGATTGTTTTTTTATGAGACTGAAAAATATGTATGTGCTGATGGAATAGAGTTAGAGAGATGAAGAAGAGATTGGATAATTAGCTAATCTAGATTCCTACAGATCTGGAGGGAATAGGAAGTGAAACAGAGGTGAGAGGAACTATCTGTAGCAGGAAGAGGGACCTCTTTTTTATTAGGTAGGAGAGAGGGATGTTAAAATGTATAGGAATTCAACATTCATTAAATATTTACTTCATTCACAAATACTTATTGAGCACGTACATGTAAGGTGAGTAGAGTATGTCTGTGCAAGGAATGGAACGGGATTCAAGGATAAAGAGGGTAAGCCTTACCGAGAAGGTGACAACTAAGCAAAGACATAGAAAAGTGGGTTCGCATGCCAGCATCTGGGAGAAGAGCGATTCTGGTAAAGAAATCAGCTGGTTCAAAGGCTGAGGTGGTGGCATGCCTAGCACTTAGAAAGACCAGAAATTGATGGTGTTGCATACTAATCATTTCTAAATTTTCTTTTGTAAAGCAAAAAAAGTTTGCTGACAGAGGAGCTGAGGCTGGGTTGAGAAGAATGGTAAAAGTTTGTATGAGCTGCTATTGAGAATAGAAGCGGGAACTTATATGGGATGTGTAAAAGGACTTCTGGCAGTACTGAAGATTGGAGAACAAAGTCTGAAGTCCATGTATCCACATTGGCACCATTCCCATTCCATAGTCCAGTCTTAAGAGCTAAGAAGCAGAAAAGGTGAACTGATCCAAAGAAAGGACAAAATCCCCAGAAATGGGTGAGAAAATGATTTCTGTGATAGACTGTGGAGGTGGAAAATAAAAGTAATGACCAAAACAGAAAAGATGCATTCAGTAAAACAGAGAAAACCTTCTTGCTTCACAAGATCTCCCCAAGAGCTAGTCCCTCCCTCTTGTGCTTCCACAGCAAGTTCCACATACATCAACTGCCACATTAATTATGTCATACTAGTTTACGTTCATATGCAAGAACACTGGATTCTCCTTTGGCTCTCCCCCACAGCTCTGCCCAATGCCTGATCAAGATTAGGCACTTAGAATGCATTAACTGACAAACAGTTAATTAAATAATATATCATTTATATTCTGCTATCTTTTATAATTATTTACCTTTTCATGTATATGATCTGTCTTCTCCACTGTATTATGTAGGTTAAGAAGAGGAATCATGCCTGTACTTCTTTGTTTCCCTAGGAGGGTGCCCTAGAAATAGAAGAAACTCAATAATTTTTTGTTATTGCTGTTGAAAGGGAAAAAAAATGATTAAGACAGTAAAGCAAGGTCAATTTCTGGAGTTCTCTCTCCCCGAAGCAGTCATAAACTTGTAGTTGAGTAATTGTAAAGTTTTGAGACTAGAGCAGAAAAATGATGTAATCAGAAGAACTGCAGTGACAAGTGTTGAAAAACATGATCCTGGAGATAAATGGCTACTTGTGTCTCCAACATCACCAAGTACTTCTAGAAAATTATTTCCCAGGATAGAACCATCCCTGGGGTTAAGAAGGGCATTTTACAAAATCATCACAGCTTGATGGAACTACCCTTAAGGACAATGATTTTCCAATCGTCGTATGAGTATCCTCAGGGGAACTGAGGGGGATTCTGGATATATGAGGAGCCTCAGGGTAAACATGGTGTATTTATAAAACATTATTAGATGTCAAATTAAGACATATTATTAACATCAAAAGAACTGCACCTATATTATGAGATAGAATATAAATTCTGAGTGAATTTTAATGATAAATATGGCTCATCTGGCCTGTCTTTCTAGACCTAGTGCATGATACTGGGATCAGAGTTGGAGTGCAGGAGGTGGAATTCACTTTCCTTAGCTTTTCTAGGACTTCATTAAGTGAGTTTGGGAACTATTGTATTATCATTACCAGATCCTTACTGGTTTCATTCAATATCAAGCAACTTCTTAAGTCAACTGAATTTTTAAATGTGTCTTACCACCAGAGAGCAAGTGCCCTGTGAAGACAACTTTCTCACTCCCTGGCCAAGCAAATCCCTTTCAATAAGGACAAAAATTGTCCTCCAGGTACAATACAATCGTATATGAGTACAGCCAGTGCAAATCAAACACGAAACAATTTGTTTCCTTGTCCCCCAAAAAGTTTTAACTAAAATGTTTATTTTGTTAACCCAATGTAGATCCAGCCCTACATCCACAAATTCACCAAACTGGAAAAAGAATGGCTAGATTCCATACTTCAGCATGAATACTGCAATGGTATTAACCCAAGTTTTCAGTAGGTTTTCTCTCTCCTTCATACACTAATTTTCTTATTTATTTATTTATTTATTTATTTATTGGCTGAGTTGGGTCTTCGTTGCTGCGCATAGGCTTTCTCTAGTTGTGGCGAGTAGGGCCTACTCTTCGTTGCGGTGTGCAGGCTTCTCACTGCGGTGGTTTCTCTTGCGGAGCACGGGTTCTAGGCGCACAGGTTTCAGTAGTGTGGCACATGGGCTCAATAGTTGTGGCTCATGGGCTCTAGAGCACAGGCTCAGTAGTTGCGGCACACGGGCTTAGTTGCTCTGCGGCATGTGGGATCTTCCCGGACCAGGGCTCTAACCTATGTCCCCTGCATTGGCAGGCAGATCCTTAACCACTGCGCCACCAGGGAAGTCCCCCATATACTAATTTTCTACTTCTGTGCTCATGGTCTTACAGTAAGTGTGCCCTCTACTGTAATCTTAAATTGTACTTAACACTAGGTATACATAAATTATAAATTAAAATATAAAAAGAAAAGTTGAATCTTTGAGGTAGAGAATAAAAGGTAACACGGACAGTACCTTCTTCACAAACTTTCCACGGCCACCCTTCAAAACTCTTCCATCCACAAGCCTCAGGAGAAGAGGATTCGTACAGGTAAAAGTGCACCTTCTAAAGTGGTTTTACCCCCTCAGAGAAAAAAAATATATAAAGAAAACAGAAGGAAAGAAAGAGATTTACAATGTTATTTTTTATGCAGCAAGCTCCACCAAAAGCCAAGAGTAAAGAATAAAGCGTACCTGGGGAATACATCTTAGAAATTTATAATTAATTTATTGTGTTTACTCTCAAACTCCTGCTTTCTCCCTAAAATATTTACATCTTTAAAATTAAATATTCAAACATATATGTGGTTTTTATCTAAATAAAATAAAATTTAGATGTTTGCATTTATGTTTCTTTAATCCACTTATGTATTTATTATTCGATCATCAAAACATTAGCTAACGATTTCCAATGACTGGACTATACAAGTAGGCTTTTTATGAATCTTGTGAAGTTTTGTACTTTTTTTTTCTTACTATCTTGATTATTTGAATGTTACTCATTTTAATCAAATCACTTTATTCAATTGCCAAATGAGCCATTTTTATAGAAAGAGCAGAAATGTATTTAAAAGAAACCATAATAAACTTAAAAATTGTTCTCATTGGTCTTAATATGGAAACAATTTAAAGCCAGTTTGGTGTTGGTTTAGATATTTTTTCAATCAGCAGGATGAACTAAATTATTCAACAACAAATACCTAGAAAGTTTTCCCTCTATATAATTACCCGGGTTAAGCAATCAAGGCACATAGTCCCAGAGATCTCCTATCCAATTTACGCTAAGATTTGGTTTCAGAAAGTCCGCTTCCTTTCATACTTTTTCTCTCTCAAAAGCCCACAGCATATTTTTCAAGGATTTTCACTGTCAACTGCCTTTCCCTATTATTAAAGTACACTTCTTCATGGAGTACTTACTAGTATTTTTCCTCAATTATCTTTCCCTGTTTCAGTTTACCTAGAGGGGTTTAGTATCAGGTATTCTTCTTCCTAGACAAGCACAACATAATCCTAACAGCTGCCCCAGCAGTCTCAAAAAAGCCCAAGGTGTTTGGAAAGTGCCTGTGTGTGTTCAGTATAATTTGAGTTTCAACCTTTGGCTTTGATTCTACACTCTCTACACAGTACCAAATAAAAAGAGACAGGTAGAAAGTCCCCATTTAAGCTAACCTCCTCTATGTAATTTCACTTGAATTATTTCAAATTGGATTTCCACTTTAGCATGTATCTGCATATTTATTATTGGGCTCAGAAGTAAACTGTTGTAACTGCCTCTGAACTCTCTTTAGTCACCATCAAGAAGAGAGTAAAATACAATTAGATTTTTACACAGATGAATTTATCTGTGTTTATTAAAGCATAATCTGAAATGGACGCAAAAGAGTTAGAAATATCTTGAGCATAAAGCCTAACTCCTGTTTACATGTAGATGCCATGTGCCACTTTAAATCTCACTGAGCCTGTTCTGCTCCCAATCTAACTTGAGCAGACCTTGGTAAGTAGTGTCCAAGACAGGAAATGTAACTGTCCCTCCTTTCCTCTACTGTAATCATGACAAAGATAGGACATGGACACCTTGCAGGGGGTGTGGTCTAAGAGATGTGCAGTGTCCAAGGAGACCAATGGAGAAACCAAGTAAGACCAAATGATGGAAAAACAAGTTTTTCCCATCCTTCCCTCATTCCTCCTTTCCTGTACCATACATATAGAACCTATTACGCCTTGCACTTAATGGAGGTGCTCAATAAATGTCAAATTAGAAAAATCAGGCAGGTAAAAGCAGAACCACTCATAGGCCCAGGAAAGAGGAACCCCAATTTTAAAGGATGCCACAATCAACAGGGGTCCCACTCAGGCTGTCCTTTAGCTGCATCTCTCCCCTTGGAGTCAAGGGGACATGCCTACCAGGAGCCTGTACCCATCCCCCACACTGACCATGCTCTGGGAGTGGAAGACCTTAAAATTCCCTGCCTGAATAATCCTGAGCCAGCATCTGCCTAGGCCTCTTCCCAGGGCCTGCCCTCGCAAGGGCTAACCAAACTGGTGCGCACACTTCCAGAGTGGCCAAGGAGGGCAGCTGACCGGCAGGAGTGGGGAGTGGCCTTGGACAGAGACTGGACCTGCAAGCTCTATAATGTGCATGTATGGGAGGCCCCTCCAAGAGCTCGAGGAGCCAGAGGTGGGGGGGAAAAAAGCAGTAGGTTGGTGCAGGATACCAGAAGTGGACTCCCCCAGAACTACCATATTCTAACGCAAAATTCTGAAAACTCTGAGAATTCTAAATTCGAATACTTCTCCCTCATTACAAGGGTATAATTGTCAATGTAGGAGGACAGAAAATATTTTAACAATTTGTAAGTTTGTTTTATAATTTTTAAATACTTGGACATATAGTAGATAGACTTCATTTGTACTCTTGCCCCAGTCTCCATGAATGTTAGAAGTAGCTTCTTCTACGCAGAAGACAGAAAGAAGGAGGTGACAGGAAGAAGGGTAGAAAGCAGGAGAGAAAGAAGTAACAATGAGCTGCTTACCAGACAAGGATTAGGTATATTATTTTGATAGACTATACTCAGTGCCCAGTAAAAGGCCTGGAATATTTCAGGTGTTTAATATAAATTTAGTGAATGAAAAAATAATCAGTGTTGGAGAGGGTATATATATATATACCCTGAGAAAACCATAATCCGAAAAGGAACATGTACCATAATGCCATAATGTTCACTGCAGCACTATTTACAATAACCAGGACATGGAAGCAACCTAAATGCCCATCAACAGATGAATGGATAAAGAAGATGTGGCATATATATACAATGGAATATTACTCAGCCATAAAAAGGAATGAAATGGAGCTATATGTAATGAGGTGGATAGGCCTAGAGTCTGTCATACAGAGTGAAGTAAGTCAGAAAGAGAAAAACAAATACCGTATGCTAACTCATATATAGGGAATCTTAACAAAAAAAAAAATGGTACTGATGAACCCAGTGACAGGGCAAGAATAAGGATGCAGATGGAGAGAATGGACTGGAGGACAGGGGGTTGGGGGGTCGGGGGGCCAAGGGGAAGCTGGGACAAAGTGAGAGAGTAGCATAGACATATATATATTACCAACTGTGAAACAGCCAGTGGGAAGTTGCTGTATAACAAAGGGAGATCAACTCGATGATGGCTGATGCCTTAGAGGGCCAGGACGGGGAGTGTGGGGGGGAGTCACAGGAGGGAGGGGATATGGGGATATGTGTATAAATACAGCTGATTGACTTTGGTGTACCTCAAAAGCTGGTACAAGAGTGTAAAGCCATTATATTCCAATAAAGAGCTTTAAAAAAATAAAAATAAATAAAAATTTAAAAAAATAAAAAGAAAAGAAATAGCAAGAGAACCAGAATTCAAAGTGGAGCCTGGAGATGGGACTGAATTCCTGCAAATTCATGGTAAGGCCGCATGAGGAGCTGCTTCTTACAGATGAGCCAACAGGAGTTTTTTGAGCTGGAAGCTACTCCTGGTGAGGATGCTATGAAGACCGTTGAAATGACAACAAAGGATTTAGAATATTACACTCTTACCTGGTAATTTACAGTATAGTGTAAACATAACTGTTACATGCACTGGGAAAACAAAAAAAATCATGTGACTTGCTTTATTGTGACATTTGATTTATTGTGGTGGTCTGGAACTGAACCCATAATATCTCTGAAGCATGCCTGTATCTGTGTTTCAATAAAACTTTATTTATAAAAACAAAAACAAAAAAAAATTCTGTTTTTGTACACAAGCATAATTGACTAAGAAAGCATGTTCATCTTTCTCTCCTCCCATCTCCTATACCCCACCTCCATTTATCTATACAGTGGTTCTCAATCCTGCTCCTCAAACCTAGAATCACTTGGAAGCATTTAAAAAACACCAGTACCTGGGCCCCACCTGTAAAAATTCTGAGAATAGGGCCTGGGAATTAGTATTTTTTTTAAATTGTTCCAGGATATTCTAAAGTGTAATCTAGGATGGGAACTACTCAGCCCCAGGGAGTACAGCTATTTGGTTCATTAGCCTGATAACAGTATTCTCTACCTGGAGGCAAAAAAAAAAGAAGTCTAGAAAGGAATGAAGATTCTCTGAGAAGGTGACCTGGAAAGTACCAATCCAAGGGGATGGCTATTATTACAACACAGAGTTTTGGTTTCCAATTATATCTCCTTGCTTGCATCACTGAAATAATTCATTCTGTGTTTGGATAACTTGCTTCCAAATTTTTCAAAATCACTGATTTGTATTTCAGTTTTGCAGAATAGTAACTATCCCTTCATATTTAGACTCATCTGAGTGTTTAATGATATTCTCAACTCTCTGAGCCATACTCATAGTAAGAATGTTTAATAGATATTGAATAATATCACTATCCTCTGTAGATTAAAAACTTCAGTAAGCATAAGAATCTGGAGGGTGTTTTTTAAAATTCACATTCTAAGCTCCACCCAGATTTCCCATTCAGTAAATCTGCAAAGCGACTTAAGAGATTTGCATTTTTAACAAGTTCTTCAGATGATTCTGCTATTGGTGATTAGTTGGCAACCCTTTGGAGAAGTACTGCTCTCAGGGCACCAGGATCAATGGATAATTGCTAGACATGGAAGAAATTTTTTCACTTTCTACCACACTGGAGCATTCTGTAAAACAATGGCACAGACATTCCAATTCTACCAGTCATAGGAAACTGATTACAAATAGCTTGAATACCTTTACTCTTGATAATCTTAGGGAATACCACCTGTTTCAGAGTCTACGTTATATTTAAACCAACTCATGAAATCCTGGTAAACTGACTCAACTTTATGTGAAATCCTTGAGTGGATTCCTTACTTTATTATCTTTTAATATAGCACACAATACAGTAAGTTAAGTAGTGATAATCACATATACACCAAAAAGATTTGAGCAGCTCAGCTTACAATGATATCTTGACAATCGTGCAGGATTCCACTGTGATCTCCTTATCTTTGGGGGCTTTTCGTTAATTATAGAGGGTAAGATCAAGTTTGGTAAGGCACCATTTGATCTTCCTAAAGCCACATGGGTTGCTTCCCAACCTCTTGGTTCTTTTAAATTGTTGATAATTAGTTGCCTGATGATTTTTTTCCACTCGTTTCCCAGATATCAATGCAAACTGATAAACTTATGCTTGCTATCTTGCAGAAAATTGTCCTTCATGATTTCTCAAAAGCAAATACTGACAGCTGTACAGTGACAGCTGCAAGTGTTAAACATGTCCTAGGTTCAAAGAGCACTTCATGATTTTTTTCACTTACTCTGTGCAGCAATTCTATGAGGTAGGTAATATTATCTCCATTTTACAGTTATGGAGAGCAAGATTCAGAGGCCTTCTTTTCCCAAGGTCACTCAATAAGTAAGTAGTTAAATTGAGAACAGAATCTGGGTGTTCTGAATATTCATCCAATTCTCTTCCCACTGCATTACACTGCCAATCATCTGGTCCTGCTAGTTCAACTGTACCCAGACATTCCAGGTACTCTTTAATTACTTCTTTCCCAGTCCTTGTTGGCCAGCCAATCTCCTCTCACAGCTGAGACTCGTTCTAGCCAAGCATTCATATTTACATAAAAGGCAAAAACAAAAACTACATTAAAAGCTCCTGCCATTTCACTGTCCTCTATCATTACCTTTTCCTTTCCTGTCTGAGGGCGGTGTTCTCCTGGTCATCCTCTTTTGTCTATTATAGTCATCACCTCTAAGTATTAGAATTGGCCACAACGGTATGGTTGGCACCATGCTAGGTGCTACCGTAGCCACACAACAAAATGACAGTCTCAGAGTGCCAAACACACTGGCAATGGCTGATAAACAGGAGGGGATAGATGTGGGCAGGAGGAGTTGGGCCAAAATTAACTCAAATAAGTGTGTGCTTTGACAAGGGCCAGGTGCAGAATGGATGGCTAGGAGGCAGAGCTAGAGGATTCTGCTCTCCTGTCCCCAAAGCCTGGCTGCTACTCTGTACCATTTCTAGGAGTGGAAATGGAGGTTCAAAAATGTGGATTATTACATGTGCTGCCAATCAACAGACAGCAATGGCTGCTGAGATAGGTACCCACTCTGGGCTTCTTAGGGAAAGTCATCTCTGGCTCACCTCAGATACCTTGGAATCAGTCGTCCCCTCACATCACCAGCTGTCTACCATAACGTATTAATTTTAACCATTGTTGGACTGTATTTCATGTCCAATTGTTCAAGTTTATTTGTAGCAAGACCTCAACATTTGAAGACAGTTACAATTTTAGCCAACATAAACTATTTAATCAATAAATAGTTATTGTACATCCATGATATATGTGAAAGTCACTGTGCTCAGGATAAAGGAACAGAGATGACAAGACAGATGGTTCCTGTGCTCATGGAGCTGACATTCTAGCTATCTCAGACTCTAGCTATCATACGCAGAGGAATTTTCACATAATTGTTTAATCCATTTTCATCAGTGTATTGTAGGGAATTCTATGTCTAGGGAAGTGCAATTTTTACTTTAATATTCCAGTGCCCAGAGTGTCTGTATTAATGGATACTGGGGGGAAGCCTGAGGATTGACATTACTTGAAAACTCCCCCAGATAACTGAGTATGTCACAGGGGTTGAGAATGAGCTTGTGGCAGTGTTTTCTACCTCTGCTGGGTCCTAAGAATCACATGAGGATATGATTAAACCTAGGCCCCAGACCCACTATGTCAGAATAAGAGGACTGGGAGAATGTATTTTAACAAGCATTCCAATAATGTTTATAACTGGACCAATTTGGGAAGTAATGATATTTTGTCAAAAATGAAATAAAACTTGTCAATTGAAACGTATATCAATCCATCATAAACTCTAATTTTTAAGTTGTTTTAAAAATTTGTAATCAGCTTTTCATTATTAATGATCCAGAATATGCCTTTATAATAAATATTATGCCATTGTTTCAGGAAATGTCAGAATGAATTGGAATTAAAATAAATATGGCCCTATACGTTGCTGGCCTTTAAAGAGCCAAATAAAAAAATGGACTTGGTCCTGGCATTAACACAATTACAAATCAGTGTGTTAAAATGTTTGGATTTAGAATCTGATTTCTTGATTACAAACTAACCTAAATATTTCTTGTTAAATGAAATTTAGTCATGACTTGAAATATCTGAAGAAAAGCAGTCATCCAGAAAATTAAGGTCAACCAAAAACAGATGGCATCTATGAAATAGGGTGTGGAATGCTCTGTTATGCCAAGTAAAAAAATAAAACAAAATCTGTGTCAGAAGACAGTCCTTCTGAAATTTATATGTCTTATCTGGGAATGTGTGTATATATATATATATATATTTTTTTTTTAATAACCCAGACTTTTTAAATAGTAGGAGGCCTTTCATGTTTCCTTCCAAGACTTCTATCATTCAAAAATAAAGTTCCAAGAAGCATGATTTTTGGAGGAAATATATTTTCATGTCACAAATCAGCTAGGACTTCTTAGAGCCCATTACATACACTACATTTCCATTTATATCCATTAGAAAGAAAACATCTTTTTGTTTTCTTCCTACAGCCTTTTAAAGAACTTTATTTTCAGCCTAGTGCTACTTTTGGAGAAAATCTTTTCCCAATTATGATGCATAAGGGGTAAAAGCATGTTCTCAAGTCTCAGGTGACTAAGCCATCTAGATCCCCAGAAAAAGGTAGGGAGAATAAATGACACTGGCAAGGGAACCAAATGGTTTTGGTGATGACAAAAATAACAGATACTATTCTAGGGCAGCAAATACAATGAAGTAAATGGTTGCTGCTGTAGAGCTTTTTCATCATTCATTTCCATTACAACTTTCTATCTTTCAGATATAATAAGCAACCCAGAATTTTTCATTTACCAATGCAGAAAACCTCTTTCTAGGGCAGTGGAATGTGAACAGCATGAATAAATTTGAAGAAATGGGAATTTTCATTTTGACTGTAGCTAAGTAGTTTAAAAAATGATAATGGGATTGAAAATGTACTTAATAAAAAATTGTGCTATGAATAATAAATCAGGTATTGTAATTCTAACATTAAATCATTTTCCAGAATATCTCAGTTTTTCAGTAGAATTTGAGTTCAAAACTAAGAACTAGAAAATATATTAGACATTTTTCTATCCTGAATGACTTTTTTCTTCTTTGTAGAAAAAATAAAAAACAAAACCATGTCCTAAATTGATATTTATGGATAATGTTTTGTATGATTTTAAAATTAAATGTGAAATGCTTTACAAATATTAATTCATTAATCACTACTAAATGCCTTTGGAGATTACAGCAAAAATGCTATTAAAAGAAGCCATACCCTTGTCCTGTCTTCCAAATGGCTTTTCCTGTACTGGGCACTACAATGAAGAGCTATATATTTCATGATTATTCAAGTTCCCGGGAAGAATTTGGTCTTTTCCTGACTAATGATACCATTTGCTCCAAACATCTGATTTCCAAGTTACAGAATAAATGATTCACAGTATGGATTTATTCCAACATAACTTGCTCTCAAACCACATTTGCTAACATCTTACTGAAATCTAATGATGTGGAAAGTTACTCATGTTATACTATTAAATAAAATAGCAATTTATCAAATAACTACATGGTACCAAAATGCATAAATATATACCTATAGCTACAGCTGTCAATATGTCTGAAAAGAATTATAGTTGCTTCATACTTGTTTCCACAATGAACGTGGCTTCCTACTGTAATTTAAACGTATTTATTTATGGTATATATTGGTGAGATATATATCTGGTGAGATAAGAGATAAAGAAGATAGATTATCACACTTAATTGTATTTAAATAAATTCTTAAACAAAATATCAAAACCACAAAACTGGAGTTAGATTTGTCATCAGAATTTCCAAGACCCTGATTAAGTCTTTCCACACTCTGCTCACTCAGCACCAACACTCCTTCATCTCCTCACAAACATTCAAGACCACCCAGTGCCCTCTGGATGTGTGGTGGATACCTGGGAGTGCCCAAGGTTTACCATCTTTCCCACAACATGGGCAAAACAAACCTGGAACCCAGCCTCAAGCAGTTTAGAAGAGGAGCCATGTTCACAAATAACCACCAGGAAAACAATACAGGATAAGTTCCTTAAAGAGAATAAAACCGTTGTGATGAAACTTTAACACCTTCTTCCTATGTGTTTGATTCCACTGCCCACCCCTTCCCCCTTGGATATCTTCATTGTCTTTTACACCTTCAGTCTCCACCAACTCCTGACCTCAATTTTGACACCCTCTCTAGTTTTGTTCTGCTTTCTCCCCTCTTTCATGTCAACAAATTTGTCTGTGCTTTCTCAAAATAAATATGCATTGTCTTTCTCTCTTTTTTTACCCCTAGTGACTAGAATACCAACACAAGAACTGGAACATTCTGCCTGGAGACAGTTTTCTTTGTGGGGTTTTACACTCACTCACTTCCACCAATTTCCACTACGAAGGTAACTTCAGAAATATAACTCAATCATTGCTAAACGTTCTAGTACATTTAAGCTGATCATAACGTATCTTCGTGATGTCTATACTCATCAACCTAAAATAACGAAAAACTTTGAGGCCTCTTTGCTGGCGGGGGGTTGAGAAAAGAAATGGGAGAGGGCAATTTTCAGGTAACATTTTGAGGTAAGAGAATAAACTGACTATTATGAAAATACTGCAGCATGAAATTTGTTCCATTATGTAAGAGTAAGACAGAAGATTCTCTTTTTGTTTTTTTACAGTAAAAACCTCTTAGGGAGCGGTCAGTTTTTAGACGAAAGGTCATAGGAAGAAAAGCATGAGACGTTGAGATATAAAGAAGAGAAGGGGGAAAAAACGAACATCAAGGAATTAGAAAAATAAGGCATTATAGCATTTACACATTCCTTTAGAAATGAAAAAAAAAAAAAAAAAGGAAAAGGGACCTTAAGGTAAAAGGGAGCCTAGCTTAGCCCCACCCCCACCACAAGACTCTCCTAAACACTTAAGCAGTGAGGCCGTTGAGTAAGCACTTCATTAGGCTCGTCCCACCGTCAACGTCAAGGCTTCTGACTTCACAGAGACAACGCCGGTGCCCACAGAGACGCGGCCGCTCGCTGCACTGGAGCCCGGGAGACACCGGCCCCAGCTCGCGCCACGCCCGCTTCTCCCGCCCGGACCACAGCCCCGCGCGACCCTCTACGATGCTCGGGGCCGCCGGACACGCCACCGCGGGCAGCACCCACCACCATCTGAACTCCCTACCGCAACGGGACAGAACCGAGGAAGCCTGGGGTGGGGCGAGGGAGGGCGCAGTGCGGGCGTGGAAGTCGGACCCAGGACTCCGGGTATCAGTCAGTCTCCAAAAAAGGGGGAGCAGGGGTTATCCGTGGTGTTTGGGGCAAGAGGGGAACCCAGAAGCGATCTTGGGATGTAAAGAAGCCACCGCGAGGACTCCGCAGGCTGCTCCCCGCGGGACTCGACGCCTCCCCGCCCTCAGGACCGCGCTCTTCCGGGGAAACCCCAGCATCCGACCGCAGGCTCCCAAGACGGCTCCCGCGACTTTGTACTCACTCTGCCCTCCAAGTCCTTCTCCTCTACAGGCCTCCTCGGCCAGGCGCTCCCCAGAACCAGATGAGGGACGAGGCTCAGCTTGAAGGCCAGCGGCCTAGTCGACCTGCTGCCTGGACCGCGGGAAGGAGAGGGAGAGGCGGCCTCGACGGCCGCTCCGCTCCTCGCCTCTCGGCGCAGGCGCGGGCAAAATGGCGCCGGCTTCTGGGCCCGTTTTCTCTCTTCCCGGCAGGGCTTGGAGCTGACGTCCCAAATGTAGGCATCTACACAGAGCTGCAGTCAACAGTGTTGACGGGCGTCCTAGGGAATATTGTGTTCATCACCTTTCTTCCTCTGCCAATTTCAGGAGATGGCTTGGTTGCTACTCACTTCTAGGGCCTTCTTTATGCTGATATGGGGTATTTGATGAAGAGAAAAAACCAAGAGGGCAGAGAGCTGGAGACAGAGGAGTGGAATCCACCTGGAACGCTGAAGGAGGCAGTAGGGGAAGGGCAGAGGAGCTGGCAAACCTAGGAAGAGATGGAGTTCTGACTATTTAGGAGAGTGGACGGAGAGTTGGGAGGGGAGGGGAGTGCTGTAGCCTGTGGATAATGGAAATGTTTGCCAGGTGCCATGTAACGTAATTCCAGTTTGCTGTCTCTTCAAAATACTTCAGTAAAAGCATACAGGAACTTTATAATTTATTTAGGTTTCTTTTAGATTTGACAGAAACAGAAAAACCTAGATCTAATTCAGGTTTTGGTACATGTGCCATGTCAGGGTTAGTGAGGGGTGTGAGGAGTGAGAGTAGGCAAAAGAGAAAGTTATACAGAAACTAATGGTGTCCACAGATGTAGAGAACAAACATATGGACACCAAGTGGGGAAAGGCAGGGTGGTGGAGGGGATGAATTGGGAGACTGGGATTGCCATATATACATTACTAATAAGAAAAAAAATATCAAATTGTACACTTTAAATATATGCAGTTTATTGTATGTCAGTTGTATCTCAATAAAAGTTCTTAAAGGAAAAAAAGAAAGAAACTAATGGTGTCAATAAGGCCCAACAGAATACAGTTCTTTAGACTCCAAAGCTTTAAGAGTACTCTATTTGGGAGATATACCCCTATATTTGCTAAGACATTTATTGCTGCCAATTTTTCTCCACTAACAAGAAATGTTCTAGTGTCACACTAATCTATTTAAAAAGCAGAGAACCGTGAAAATTCTGCACAAAAATCCCAAACCCATGACGAAACAAACAGAAATGTGTGCTGCTGTATCTACCTTCTTTAAAAGCTATCAGCATTCATTATAAAATATTAAATGACTGAGTAAATATTAGCACACATTCTTGTGTGTGTGTGTGTGTGTGTGTGTGTGTTTCCGGTGGAGTTAGGGGCTAAAGGGACAGCAGAAATTCTGTTTCACTGATGTGACTGGTTCATTCTGTCCTAAGTACATTTTTACATAATCAAGTTTAATATACCACTGTCATCTGTTTGGGGGACAAAAACTATTTAATAAGCCACAAATCTAAATTCTAAAAATTAATGTTGTGTATTAAAAATATCATACTACAAAAAAATTCATTCTGGGATTAAGGAAGTATGGAAATACAAATAAACCCAACAGAGAAACAGAGAGACTGAGAGAGAAATAAATTTTTAAATAGATACAATGAATCTTTTGACTTCTTTTACTCACCAGAGAATTCTGTTCTACTTGACCCTAATTTTACCCTGATCAGAGGCACTAGAGTTTGACTCAGCTGCACTTACGCTGTGTCATCAGTCAATAATAATACCCGATGCTAACAGGACACATCCTATGCACATACAGCTGAACTTTGCCTTTCTCTGATTCATTAAGCTCGTTTGTTACCAGATTTTAACTTCACAAATCCAGAACTTTCAGTATCTCTTGCCAAAAGAATTCATATGGACACCAATCTGTCCAGCAGTTCCTCTGCAGGATACATCTGCCTAATACCCTGTGTTCACTGCTAAAGCTTTATTCCTCTTGGAAGTTGGTCTTCTGAATCATTATGAAAATGTCTGCTGAATGACCTCTCCTTTAGGGACTTCTAGAAAAGCTTCATGATGGCCCATCATTTCCAAACGGATGAGCCAAGGGAGTACATATACACACGCACAGTTTCCTGAGGTTAGTCATAATCACTGCATTTCCCTAAATTCCTTCTATCCAGCCAGCTTTGATTCTTCCCACAATCATGTCCTTCAATCTTTATAATTTCGAATCCTCTACTAATCCTAGAAAATGGAGAAATATGGTCAGGCCATATGTGTTTTTATTGGGAAAAAAAAGATGTTTGATGAGATTAGCGTATTTTCATTCTACTTAGCACATGTGGAAAAGATCATGATTGTATTATTTCTTTTATTTGCAGGTGTCCCGTTTTGCTTTGAAAAGACGAAAGTGAGAGCTTCCTCCAAGTTTTACCGATTCAGCCTCTCACTTTCCAGGATCCTTCATCAAAAAAGCAATTGCATTGGGTGAAAGATTGGAGTCAATGCTGGAAACAAGAAAAAGCAAAATGAGGGCCTAGGCAAATAAACAGTCCTAGACAAGGTATGTTAGGAAGCTAGAGGAGATGGTTAGAGATGAAAAGAAGTTCAAAGCTAAACAAGTTTTGGGTCCACAGAGACCATACAATGCTCCAAAGCCAGGTGCACGTGATGTAACCCGTTCAGCTTCCTTGGTTGTCCAGAAGCTGAGAGTTATTTGCTTATTGTTGACTCACCATAAATATCTCTGTATTATCTCCCTTCCCAGGTGCACAGGGTGTGTGGTGGTGGCCACTGGTGGAAACTGCTGTGGGTCTGGGAGGCCTGAACTGAAACTTCATGCTCATAATTATAATTCAGGAAGCCAGCAAGCAAAGGCAGCACTGTCTGGGGCTGTGATCTGAGTACCAGAAACCAAAATGTGAATATTAATAAACATGGAACTAAAAATACCTCCTGTATTGAGCAGGGCACAGCAGGTAGAAGAAATGTGAGTCCTCAAGAATTCGATATGGTGTCAATAGTGTCTGGTATGAGCATTCTGGAAGCAATTAAAGATGCTAATATGGTAAGGCCTCAGTTCTGATATACTAATCATTTTCCCCTACCTTACATGGGATTTTTGATCATCTCTGCCATGCTCTGCTAGAAAGCAAGGGGAACTTCCACACGCACCGTTGAAAATGTCCACGTACATAGTTGGCAACTTGCAGCACCTGGCAGCTCCTGATGGCTCTCACACCGTGCCCCTGCAGGTCCTTGCTCACCCGTTGTTTAAAAAGTTCTTCCCTCCTAGTGGCAAGCTTCCTGAAGTTTCCAATATCGCCACTTTTCCTTAACTTTTTTTTAACAATATTAAAATTACTTAGTTTTTTCTTCCAGTTTTATTGAGATATAATTAACATACAACACTATGTAAGTTTAAGGTATACAGCATAATAATTTGACTGACAATACATCATGAAATGTTTACCACAATGAGTTTAGTGAACATCCGCCATCTCACCTAGATACAAAGTTAATGAAAAAGAAAACAAATTTTTTCTTGCGATGAGAACTCAGGATTACTCTCTTAACTTTCATATATAACATAGCAGCAGTGTTAAGTATACTAATCATGTTGTATATTACATCCCTAGTACTTGTTTATCTTATTACTGGAAGTTTGTACCTTTTGATCACCTTCATCCAATTCCCCCTCCCCCCACTCTCCTGCCTCTTTCCATAACTTTTTTAAACCCTTTTTTATGGACCTTACCAAAAAGTCAATATTTTCACATCGATGGTAGACTTGACTCTCCCCAGATAAGTTTTGACAATTTTCCTCTCCACTACTTGTTTATCGATATCTACAGAAATGTGTTTACAATTACTTTTTAGCTAAAGTCACATGACTACTGTTGGGCCCTAGAATAAATATTTACTGCTGATGAGGAGATGGGATGATGCTCTAAACCCAGAATTTGCAGACTATGAAGCCATGATCTGGGCAGCACTATTTTGGACGGAATAAGGTCATTAATGATTAATGCAATAGTAATAGCAAATATCTGCATGGTTTTATATTTTATAAAATACTTTTATAATACTCAGTATGTCAGCTAAATCACACAACTTACTAAAGTAGTAGAGCAGAAATACTTATTATTTCCTATTTACAAATGGGGAAATTGAGACTCTGGGAAATTACGTGACTTGCTCAGGTAACTGTTTCAACAAGTTTAAACTGTCAGAGCAGTGACTCAGAACCAGGACATATGACTCCAAGTCAAATATTCATTCCACCATTTTATGTCGGTGGCCCTTTCCTGTCTTGAACCTACATCAGAATTAAAGGCACAAACGAAAGGGCACTAACCATTTTCTGGCATAACTGAGCAGCTGAATGTCACTGTTGATGCTTTTGGTCTTACATCTTTATAGTTGTTTCACAACTGCCTGGTCTTTACATCTCCTAAATGCTTTTCATATATAATAAATGTCAGAGATAGTGGTTGGTCATTGTCATTTCACTTCTTAATGATCTGATAATGTACAAGTGGCCTGTGTATGCGTGATTCAGAAGTCAGCTTGAAACAGTGAGTCACTGCAAAAATAAGTGTTTAGCCATTATATTTATTCATTTTAGGCAAGGATGCCATTCATTTTAGGCAAGGATGCTACCTCATCATTTACCATTTCTACTTTGGAGCTGATAAAGTAATGGATGACTCCTCTGACTGCTAATCATCATGAAAGAGGGAAATACTATTGCTTTTTACAGTAATCAGAGGTACGGTTATGTTGGAGGGGATGTGGATAAACTATCTACCCCAGGATTCCCAAACAGGTCTCTGGGACTGTCTTCTTCTATGTTTGTTTAAGTTAAGAGTAATGTTGGGTCACCCTTTGAGAAGGGCAGGATGTAGATGCTTTGTTTTACATCAAACTTGGGTGCTCAGAGCTCATATTAACTCCAGCTTCTTCCAGCACAAAATAAAATGGAATAATTGACTGTACACTGAATAGTCCTCCACCAGTTCCTCTCATTTTCATGCATGTCCTTCACTCCTTCAAAACATCTTTTCTCCAGACCAGATTGGATGGTTTCATTCTTGTTAAATATAAAGACATCTTTTCAATATTAAAAAAAAGTCCAGACTCAAATACAGTAATTATAATTTTGTTATCTACTGAACAAGAAAATACAAAATAAAAAAGGCTTCAGTGAATTCAATAATAGGTTTAAAAAGAAAACTTTGTTTCAGTCATCATGGTATTCTGAACACACTTTTTTTTTTTAATTGGTTGCATTGTGTCTTCATTGCTGCGCACGTGCTTTCTCTAGTTGCAGGCGAGCGGGAACTACTCTTCATTGTGGTGCATGGGCTTCTCATTGCGGTGGCTTCTCTTGTTGCAGAGCATGGGCTCTAGATGTGCCAGCTTCAGTAGTTGTGGCACATGGGCTCAGTAGTTGTGGCTCGAGGGCTCTATAGCACAGGCTCAGTAGTTGTGGTGCACGGGCTTAGTTGCTCCATGACGTGTGGGATCTTCCCAGACTAGGGATTGAACCCATGTCCCCTGATTCTTAACCACTGTGCCACCAGGGAAGTCCCCTGAATACCCTTTTGAAAAAAAGTAGTTATGTATGCAGGACATATTTATGTTTCATCTACCTATGGCTTCACAATCATCCTCCCACCCATGCATCCCTCCCACAACTGATCTACAATTTTTGTTCCTCAGATTGTTCCATTGTTGGAGCAGTCTCCATAGCTCAACTTCTCCAGGTAGAGAGATCAGCCTTTACCTAAGAGCAAGGAGCATCTGCCTGATATGAATTCATCCATCCTTTCAGCAAACATTTGAGTACCTCCTCTCCAAGTGCCATGCTACATCTAGGTTGGTGTGATTTCAGGGGACCTTGCCACCCACTGATGTCTGAAATTGCACAAGTCAGAACTGCATTGCTTTCCTATCAAGCTTAGATGGCTCAATGTTCAGATTTCCCTGAGAAAGATAATACTTTTAAGTTGTTGGTTGCTTCTCAATCCTAGCTACACAGTAAAATCACCAAGGGGAACTTTTTGAAAAACTGCCAATGTCTGGGTCCAACCCCAAGCCAGTTAAATTAGACCATGCGGGGGAGGAGAACCCAGACACTGTTTTTTGTTGCATTTTTTAATTTTGTTAAGTTTCCAGATGGTCTAATATGTTGCCAGGTAAGAACTATTGGTTTCTCAATGTTCCTAAAGGACCTAAAGAAGAATAGCAACAGGAATGATGTGGTGAGATGTCTCTGAGTGTGAACCTGCCCTGGAATCTGGATCAGCCGGCAGGGTAGACAAGAAACAAGTCCTAATGACAAATTTCTTTAACCTCATAACTCTGCCCTTGACTTGTCCTGACCTGTCTCTTATCCTGAACATGTTACTTAGGATGTTTTCATCCAAAAGGCTTTTCCTTTGGCTGAGCCCCATTTCTTCATTCTTTTACCACACACTAATATTTATTGAGCACCAACTGAGTGCCAGGCACAAGGCAAAGTTTTGCCCTCATAGAATTTGCATTCTAAGTGTGGAAAAGAGCGACTTAGCATCCATTTTGTACTTCTGGTTCTTATCTCTTTTCTTCTATTTGCTGGCATCTTCCAGGTACTTGGTATTACTCTGATCAGATGTAAATGGCTCTCTTATTGGATTCTTTTGTGTGTCATTATGCACAGATATCATATGGGCTTTTTAAAAGAGTATTTATAGTTATACTCCACAAATCTATGTCTGAGATGACTAACTTCCATCCTACCCTTAGAAAATTAAAGTATTTTGGTTTTAAAATGTTTCTGTCTCCAGGTAAAATATGGAATTAGGGCAGAATTTAAAGTCAGGAGACCCCAATTCAAATTTTGACTCTGCCTGACTCTCCCACAACTGGCTGTGTGCCCTCAGACCAGTTACTTAACCTCCTTAGGTCTCAACATTTTCATTTGTGAAGTAAGGATAATAATATGTAAATCAAATGAGAAATAAACACGTATGATTAACAGATATCCACACAGAGCACACACATAAGACCAGTGGCCAAGAGTGAACTGGCCCTGGGACCAAGACCACCTTCCCCTAGCCCTTCCACCTCCATTATCAGAAGTGAAGACAGATTTTCAGAAACTCCCTCCTTCTTCACCACCAAACACATGTTCTCGCCACCATTATTATCTGTATTGACAACTATCTCATTTTTTCATTTATCCTAATTTAGTCAGCCACCACAAACCTTCCCAGATTCCCTCTTATCTCCCCACACTCTTTAATTCTTTTAAAATTCTTTAAATACACCATTCTTTCATCTTCTCTCTCCCTTCCACCAGTCCTGAAACCCATCCATTGTGCTTTTAGAAATTAATGACCATTATTTGCAAAATAACCTTGTATTAATTATCAATAGATTTGCTGCATAGCAAATAACCCCAAAAATTAATGACTTAAAAACAATCATTTACCATGCAGCATAGTTTTTTTGCAGATTGGAAATCAGGTAATGGCTTGATTAGACGCTTTTAGCTTGGAGTCTCTCATGAGGCTGCAGTCATCTGAAAGTTTGACTGGGGAGGAAGGATCTGCTTTCACTGTAGTTCACTCTCACACTGGCAAGTTGATGGTAGTTATTGGGAAGAAGGCTCTCTTCCTCTCCACAAGGACCTCTTGACAGGGCTGCTTGAGTGTCCTCATGGCGAGGTGGCTGGATTTACCGAAAACCAGTAATCTAAGAAAGAAAAGCAGAAGCTTCAGTGCTTTTTATGATCTTGCCTTAGAAATTACATGTCATCACGTCTGCAGCATTCTATTGGTCACACAGGCCAGCTGATTCAATAAGGGAGGGGGCTAAAACAAGGCTTAAGTACTAGGGGGTGAGAATCACTGGGTGTCGTCTTGGTGGCCAACTGCCACATCTGTTTTCACAAATATTCTTTGAACACTACCTTCACCTTCTTGCTCTCATCAAAACCTGGCTTCCCCCTGAGAATACCCTACCTGCCTCCCAATTGGAGACTGCTTTTCCTTTTGTAGCCTTCAGATCTTCAAGCCTGGAGATGAGTAGGTGTCATCCTTGCTCCTCATGGCTTTCAGACACTTTTCCCTCCTTCTTCCCTAAAAGTGCCAACTTGAATCTCATATCATCATATATCACACATTGGTTGATGACTCTACTATCGCCTCATTTCTCTGGATTCTAGCTCCTGGCTCATAGTTGTACTACCCCATGCTACTCCTGCCTTAATTCTTGAACCTATGGACACACAAGTAGTTCATCATGCCCACACCCTGGCCTCTCAACTCCTTGAACTTTCCTCTCCTCTCCTTTCCTCTCCTCTCCTCTTCTCTTCTTTTCTCTTCTCTTCTCCATTGATCATGTCAACCATTCTAGCACAGCCTCTAATCCCGTGGTCATAGCCCTAAATCCATGTTATTAGCAATAAATGCAACCCTTCTTAATGTTAAATTCATGCATTCCACCCTCTGACCACCACCTCCAATCTATCCAGATCTCTCCCTGTACTATCCCATCCCCAATCATCTTTCAAATTCACTGGGACCTCCAATCCATTGATCTACCACCATTCCACTGTCCTTCGCCCTTTAATGTCATCATCCCCCTACTTGCCAAGCTTATATTCCATAACCAATCTCTATAACTGTTCCCTTATGCATACCCTTGACTTTTTTGCCTCTCTTCGGATTTATCATACTTACTTTGAAGACTAAAATCTTGGTTAAAATCCAACTCTCTTCCTGTGCCAAACCTCCACCCTACAACTAACTATAACTGGAGAAAAACACAGTTCTGCTGAATGGTCTCACTTTACACTTATGAATGGATCCTCAAATATGCTCTTAATACTAATGTTACTGAAAGCTCAGCCTCTCTGTACACCAGTGCCGAAGCAAAGGGAGACACACCGAGACACACACAGGGCTTCTGCCTCGAAAAACTATGTGTCTCCACCCCAGAGGCTTTGATGAAGGGTTTTATAACAGTGTTCAAAGGTGGAGTCTCTGACAAGATTAGGATGTGAGCAGGGCTTGTATGCCCTTAATCTCATTTCAGGTTGGTCTCTTAATCTTGATGAGCTTCTCTGATCCCTTTAATCTTGCCTCAGGTGGTTTCTTTGCTGCTCCTCCCTTGATTATCAGCTATTCAAATCCAGTTCTTTGGAACTCAGAGAAGGTTGTGGAGGCTGGAGTCTTGCCTATAAGAAATGGTGGACAAGAGGAGACCTAAAAAAAAAAAAAAAAAAAAAAAAGGAGGCCTCTGTGCCCAGGCCCCACTCAGTTTCAGTGCCTGGGAGCCCCACAGGGTCCCACTCTGTTTCACTTACACATATCACAACAACAAAAATACCACAATTTAATTTCCCAAGATCATTCAGTTTCCCACTCTCCAAGATAACCTTTTCACACTTTCACTCTTCTCAAATACCCAAACTTCCTTCCTATCTTCACTACCCTTCATCACTGAGAAAATTAAAGCAATCAGAAGAGCACTTCCACAGACTTCCACCCATCATATTTACCCACCTAACAGTATAGGTATCACATCTCTGTCTCCCTGCCTGTTACTATCCATGATCCCACCTAAAGCCAACACCTCTTCTTAGGCACCAAATCCCATCCCCTACAGCCTACTCAAAGATATCACTCCAGCACACTCTGCTGGATCATTTTCATTCAGATACAAATAAGATACTGATGTTGTTCTTATCTTTAAAAAAAAAACATTAAAAAATAAAACAATAACTTCTCTGGATTTCACTTAGCCCACTGGCTATTGGCTCATTTCTTCCCTCTCTTTTGAAGAAAAGCACCTGCAGGAAGTGACCTGTACCTGCTGTCTGTATTTTATTTCTTTCAATTCTCCATTGAAAACAATTTAGTCAGATTTTTGCCTCCAATGAAACCGCTCTTAACTGTTCACTCTAAATGTGAACAATATCCACCATGTTGCCAAATCCAGCAGCCCAATTCTCCCTTTGCTTGCCTATTAGCAGCGCTTGTCACGGTTGATCACTCCCTCCTTTTTGATACACTTTTTCACTTGGCTTGCAGGATACCACCTTCTCTGGTTTTTCTCCTATCTCACTGGCTGGGACTTCTTAATCTTCTTGGTTGGTTCTTCCTCTTTCTCTGAGACCCTTGAATGTTGCAATGCCCCAGGGCTCTGTCCTTGATCCTGTTCTTTTCTCTAACTACATTGATTCCCTTGGTGAAGAAAGCAGTATTATGGCTTTAAATACCAGTGATATGCCACTGACCTCCAAACTTATATTTCCAACTCAGACCACGTTCACAGGCTCCAGATTTGTATGTCCTTGGACATAAAAAACATTTTAAACACAACATGCCCAAATCTGAACTGATCTTACTGCCAAAACCTGCTCTACCCTCAGCTTTCTCTCATTTAAAAGCAACCCCACCTTCCTACTCAGCAGATGAAAAACCCTGGAGTCCTCTTTGACTTCTCCCTTTCTCTCTCGGCTCACATCCATTCCAACCACAAGTCTTATATGCTGTACTTGCATGGCAGCTAGAGTGATTCTTTTAAAATACTCTTGCATCAATCTTCTGTTCAAAATCCCCAATTGTCACCCCACTGGCACAGAGTAAAAGGCAATGGCTTACTAGACCTTACAGGACCGAAAACACCATCTCGCTTACCTCTCTGACCTCATCTCCAACTGCTCTCCCCCTTGATCTCTCCACTCCAGCCACATCATCCCTTCTTCTTCCTAGAACACAGGCCAGACAAGCTCCCACCTTAGCACCCACACTTTAGCTCTTCCTTCTGTGTGGATGTTATTCCCAGCTTGCTTAACTCCATAACTTTTTCATGTCTTTGCTCAAATGCCACCATATCATGGAGGCTTACCTTTACCACTTCATTTATTACTGTAATGACACAACCGCGTGCACGCGCACGCACACACACTGCCATGTCCCATTCACCCTGTCTCATTTTTTAAAAATTTTCCATCATTTGTCATATTCTAAGGTATTTGGTAATTTATTTATTTGTTATTTATTTTTATTCACTATCTTTCCCTTCTCCCTTCGTCTTCCTCCTACAAATACAAAACAAAAGCTCTTTGAGGACAGAGATCTTTATAATAGTCACTGATCTATCCCATACCTAGAACTTCCCATAACCTATTCAATAAATCAATAAACAATGTCCTCCTAGAATTTACAACCAAGAGATTTTAGGTGTAGGTTCTGCAGCTGATTAGTAGAAGAGCTAAAACTTGAACTCACACATTATGTTTACAAGTTCAGTGACCTTTCCACTCTCTTCCTCTACCTTCCAGACAAGAACAACCCTCTCTCAAACCCTTGAAATACCAATATTATTTGTTAAATTTTGACAACTTGATGAGAGTAAAATATATTATTTTAATTAAGTAGTTGATTTTTAGGGTAAACATCTTTCATGCTTCTTGCTGAATTAACTGAATCGACAGTATATTTTTCACCTCCAAAACTTCTGTTTTGTGGCCAACAAAGATTGCTTTCTTAGATCTCTTTCTCTTTACTACCATCACCAATACTATTTTCTTTTAAAGCCCATTTTACACAAAGAAACTAAGTTTTTATCACTTTAGGAGTGTTTGTGTGCATGCTAATGAGAAAGAACACAGCCAAGTTGAAATTCAGAGGCTATGGTGGACGCCTCCCTATTTCTGTGAGTCATTCTAGCACATCAGTATTGCAAAGCTTACAATCAAAATTCATTCCTCAGCAAAACTGCAAATCGCTATGTGTTAAGTTGCTTGAAAATAGTCAAAAGCACAAAATTTTAACACTCGAATGCCAATAACGTACTATAATCGGATTCAATCATTACAACAGACACCTTGAAGTAGGGGATAGCACACAGATGAGAAAGAAAAAGGGATGAGAATCCAAACGAGTATTTAGTTAGAAATTTTTCTATTTGGGGCAACCCTCTGCTCTTCCAGGTGGTGGCAGTAGGGAGGTAGCAAAAGCAACAATGAACCGTCAAAGTAAAAATGTGTTAATGTTACAACTGTGACTCTTAAAAAAATTAAGTATGTCAAAATTTGCATAACTCCTTAATGAGGGAAACAGCAGGATGATAAAGGAGGTTCAGAGAGCATTTGGAAAACCAAGTAGTTACAGAAACTGAAGGAAGAATGTTGGAATAGATCGCTCAGGTTAGATACAAAACTGGTCGATGTTCTACAAAGCAATAAAATCATCTTAGGGTTATATTTTCCACTAAATGGAAATCGTTTGCATCTCTACCAGATAAACCTTTATGCATTGACATGTAAATCACAGACCATGGGCCCTAGTCAATAAAAATAATACGTCAAACAAAAGGATAGTCCCCTAAAAGAATTAAGTAATCTTGGGTGGGCCTGTAGACAACGTTACATCATGATGAGGAAAAGACACACAGCCATCCTTTTGCTTTATTTCCAAATTTTTAATAATTGTTTTTAAACAGAACTGATGTAGGAGAGGCTTCTCTTGGAAAGCTGCTTTTGGGGAAACACTGTATTCTACTACACTTGAAATGTATCTGGTCTTCTTTGAGAGAGAAACCCCTCCTGGTTCCAAACTCTAAAAAGATACCTTCAGACCACAGCCTATCTTAATACACAGTATTTTGCTTGAATATAATATATTTCTCTTCTGAACAAGAATATAATTTATTAAATAATGATTGAATGAATCCCATATTTGTTTGACTTCTAAATTCTCTGTATTCAGAGAATTTCAACTGCATTTCATAAATGGGAAGCACCTTATTGAAGTCTCAGAGTAAAATGATGTCCAGAAAGGCTGAGCAATATGCCCAAGGTCACCCTGTGACTCTCAAACTTAGCTCATAGAGAAACTTAAAGCAGAAAAACACATGTGGCTACAACTGCTGCAGAAATTCCAGCTTCTGTGGCCGGTCTCTCGGTAACCTTGATCTCTAGCCCTCAAGTCATGCCGCTGTGCCAGAAACAGGCTTTATAGCAGGGAGCTCATGTTTAAGGACCGTGAGGACTCTCTGACTATTAATTTTCTCCAATAAGATGCACAGCAAAAGAAATAGGTTAATTCAACTGCAAAAAAAGAAATGATTAAAGTTTAGACATAGCACCATTTAAATTGGCTAGTCACATTATTTCATCTTTTATAACTTGATTAGCTCTTTTTCTAAATTTTTTTCCAGAGAGAAAACTGCCTACTTGAGAAACACTTTTACTTTAGTAAATAAGGCCATACTGCTGAAATAATCAGGTTTTAGAAAAGACAGAGTATATGATGATACCAAAAAAACAAGGGAATTTGACTAGAGAATAACCTTGATGGCAGATTAGAATGCACAGTTTCTCATCTTCTTTTTAATTCTCCTTATCTACAAATTGAATTTCGAATACAGAATGGGCTGGTAACGTTGAAAGTGAGTTTTGTTACTTACTTTCAAGTATTTATGTCAGTCATGATAATTATGCTTGAGCAATAACAGTCTTTCATCATGAATTTGTGGAATACTGATTCTTCTCCTACTAAAATTATTCACTTAAAACCAAGGATTTGGTATTCCAAGATGAATCTCAATGAGTGTTCAAAATTGGTTGCTAATTGCTGCCTTGATTCTGTAATCCCTAAATTCCTCTGAACAATAGGCTTCACACAATTTAAAGTTAATTCAAATCTACATTAGTTTAAAATGTGCATACCACATGGCACTTTTGCATTTATGGAGACAGAAAAAACTGTCAGACAAATAGGATAACCAAAATGGAATGTCAAAATTCTGAACGGCTAAGAATAGTTGTAATATCAAAAATACACTTTTTAGTTATATTCAAAGTTTTAGTTCCATATTATCTCATAATTATCTTAAATCCTAAGAGGAGCCTTAATATTTACTACCCAACCTGGATTATTCAAACTATATGTTTTATTAAAATCCTCCAATTATACTATTCAAAATGACTAAATAAAAATTTTTGAAATGGAACGGTGATTTTGAATGGTGATTCTTATTCAGCTCTCTCAAGGTTGTTAGCAAACGCTCACCTTTTAAAATAAATGTATTCTAATATGGAACAGATGTTTCAAGAAAATTTGGACAACTTAGCTTCCCAAAGCAGTATTTCCTAATAGTGTTCTTGCCACATTCAAATGATGTCGTATTTTCCTACTTTGGCTAAATGTGTACTAAAAAGAAGTGTTACTAGTTTGATACAAGTGAGTGACCAGAATGGGGGGTTTTGGTGGCACCAACCCCATGTTCTGACATGACAAACTACAGACTTCAAAGGGCAGAGATCCTTTATGATTGAGATATTAGCCCCTAAAGGCTGGGGAAACTTCAGCATCTCCATTTTGCTAGAAAAACAAAGTTTCTAACTGTTCTTAAAAATATGACAAAAGGACAATAATTCTGCATTTGGGGGGGGGGGTGTTTTTGTTTGTTTGTTTGCTCATTTTAGCATTTGAATTAAATGTATGTGTAGGGGTATGCCTAGGGGTAAGAGGAAGCTGAACTTCCCAGGTTCTAAAATCTAGGAATTTGTTAAGTGAAAGTCAGATTCAAAAATATCCTTTGGCCATTGAATCATGTCTGTATCACAGCTGACCTTCCCCCCCCCCCCCCCCCGCCCTTTAGATCTCCTTAAAGTCACTAGAAATGTATATCTTGAGGGATACATATCATTTTAAAAACAAAATTCCTTACTAGAACTCACATACAAAGTCACTAAGGTCATGCTTTCACTTACTCTAGGAAATTGATAAACGGGGATGATTTCAGCACACAGCTCCTTGTCTCATACTCCTTGAGTTTCCTATATCAGGTGGGTATTCATACATATTGAACTATGAAAGGAGTAGAAATCAACAATGATTTTTTTCACCTAGGGCATGAAAGATGCTAGCAAAATGCTACCTTAAAAGGATTTGTTAATTCACCAGCTTCACAGGTGATCCATAAAAGGGTTAAAAAAAAATTTTTTTAAGGGTTTTATTAGATGAAGAGAAAAACACCAAACTGAAAATGTCAAAGATAATCTAAGCCAAAGGAGATCTTCTAAAGTCAGTGGTGACATCATTGTCTTTCACTTTACTGTCAACAGACACTGTATGTTTTTAAATGGAATTATATGAAAGTATGTTTATGTAATTCTAGACGAATGAAATATCGCTATCTCAAGACATAATACATTTTCCCAAGGCATACATGCCCTTAGGGATTTTAGATTAGAACAGAATATGTGCCTTATATATCTAAGCAAGGTAAAAGAAAAAAAAAGTGCTTAATAATAAAATTGAGCAAATACACTGGGAACATGACATGCCCTAAACTTATCATTTATAATGAAAACAAAAATAATCTGCGAATAAAGACTTTGAAGAAACAAGAGAAATAAATTCACAATCACGTAGATGGTCAATGATGAAACCAGAAATTGAATTCACTAACATATTCTATACCCTATTAGCAATAAGTCCCTAGGTTTCCATACTATGTTCAGTCATTTTGTTGTTGTTTTTAATTGTTGTTTTAACGAATGGAAACATAAGTAAAATAAATGAGAAATTAATGAGTATAAACTACTACAACTATCTGGGTAGCGTATGTACAAGATATAAAATAAATGCTTTAAAACATACTTAAATTACTCACATCCTAGCTCTGAAAAAAATGGGCCCACGTCAACGAAAACACATAACCAGGCTGGACATGTGGAAATTGATAAGTAGCCTTAGCCAGCCATATATGGATCTCTTTTTGCCTTGCCTTGCCTCCCAGGCTCAGTTAGGTCTATGCTGTACTATTCCCTGGGAAGGACTAGTGTTTTCCTTTTTATAGTTCACAGGTAGCGAGGTCAAGCTTGAATCTACTTGACTTTCTCTCTTTGTGAACAGCAAGTCTCCTGTAACCAAGGCAACTGATATTGGCTCTGGTTACCTATTCCATATTGTTGTGCTATACAGGGTTATTTTCGTAGCCATAATGAATCTCTTTGATAACTTCAGAGCTCCAGGTAATATAGACAATCTTGGGAAGACTTTTTCTAAATGAGAGGTGATACTTTCTTTCTCCTAGAAACAGAGAATTTCAGTATACCCCTCACCCATCATTAATATCTTATACTACCATAACACATTTGTCAAAGCGAAATAAAAACAAAACAAAACAAAAACCATGATACATTATTATTAACTTGTCTCCTAGGTTTATTTAGATTTCATCAGGTTTTCTAATAATATCCTCTTTGTGTTCCAGGATCTGAGGGACCACACTTCATTTACTCGTCGTATCTCCCTAATCTCCTCTGGTCTATGACAGTTTCCCAGTATTTCCTGGAACAACTTTCCAGTATTTTCCAGGTTTCTCTACTGGAAAGGTACTATTTCTCCCTTTTTATAGTCACTTTTTAGAATTAATTCACGAAGTCTAGTCCACTCTCAAGGCAGAGAGAATTCCACCTCCTGAAGAGGAGAATATCAATATGTACACAATGGAATTCTTTTGTAAGGAAGATTTGTATCTTCTCCTCCAAACTCTTATATGTGTCCCATCTCAGTACACACACAGACACTCCCAGTGTTACTCTCCAAGTCCTTCTCCTAACAGTCTCCCCCCATTCACTCTGCACTGGCTTCGATGCTATTTATCAGCCCGTTAGGCATGCGCCAGCCTTAGGTAGTTTGCACTTACTGTTTATTCTGCCTGAAATGTTTTTTCCCCACTTATCCACATGACTCATTCCTTCACCCCCCTTCAGGTGTTTACTCAAATGTTATACTCTTAGTGAGGACTTTCTTGGTAACTCTATTTAAAATTACAATCTCCCTTCCTAATCACTGCCCATCACCTTCCTACTCAGCACTACTCAGTCCATCTCCCTGATTTAATCTTTTCCATGGCACATGGTCAACCATGCTATGTGTTTTGTTTATTTACCTTTTTATTGTCTAGGTTCCCCCTTCAGAATATAAGCTCCTAAAAGCAAAGTTGTTATCCCTTGTGGTGATCACTGTTTCCTCAGTCCCTGGAACTATCTCTGCCCTTTTGAAGAAACCCAAAAAAGGCATGCTAAATGAAGTCATTTTTTTTCAATATCTTTTTTTCAGGATCTTACTCATTTCAAGCCTTTGGGCCTCCTCACTCTTCCCTGCGGGCTGTATCTTTGTACCTGGGCATAGGTAGAGTCATTGCAGCAGGGAGAGAGCACCTGGTCCATGGTTATTAAAGATGATAGTAACAAGGCAAGCAGAGGTAAATGGCAAGAAATCTGTATATTCACCCAGGTTTCCAGTTGACTGGTCCATGAACTCTCAATCCTCTTCACTCCCACTGTGATGTCCCTGCGGGTCCTCTCCCCCTCCAGCCCAAACCTTCAGGGATCAGGAATGCTCTGCTGTCTGAGACCTGTGAAGCTGCCCGCAGCCCGTTTGTCTACGTCCACCTCACTACTGATTCACCACGGAGCACTAAGCAAGCCAGTGGCTTCACGAAGAAACCGACAGTCTCCGTGGGCTACATTCTTTAAAATGAACACAGATCTTTCCCATGGCTTCTTCCAAACTTTACATGGGGCTGCGATTACCCTCTCTATCCTGGTGGATGGAGTGTTAAGGATATAATTAACCCTTAAAAACTTTTGTCTTCCTCTTCAGTGCAGAAAAGGCTTTTATATTTCTTCTCTGTGTGTGTCGCAGGAGTGGGTAGAGGTGGGGGCACAATTCTCTCACACATACAGTTAATGGATAAATTTTTCACATGAATGTTTAAGACCTTTGACTCAATATTCGAAGTGAAGCTTGCAGAATTCCAATAAATAAATAAATCTTTTCTCTCTCAAAAACTCTTGCAAATCAAAAGCACCCAGGCTTCCAAGACTTGGGTCTAGTGTAGATATTTCAATGTATTTAGAAGTGCAAATAATATTTTCTTCTTTCCTGACTCTTCTGTGTCTGGCCAGCCCTGGAATAAATGAATGCCTCCTGAGGCCATAGAGGGCGTTAGTTCAGTGAGGGAGTTGATGGTTGGGAGGTGGAGCAAACCAAGCGAAACAAAACCCACCCTGATTGTTCCCAAATTTATTCTGCCATGCAGAATATTCTGCTCCAATTTTTATGAAAACTCAGAAAGGCAGGCCACCTAACGTGTTTCTGAACAAGACAGCCAGACGAGGTCTCCTGTACCAAGCAAGTATCAGGAAATGGTGCAAACCTGGCCCAAGTTGGCTTGCCTAAGGCCATGATGGCCAGTAAATGGCTTCACTGATTTAGCTCAGGAAGAAACATAGCAAGGAAAACATTAGCATGTAGTAACTAACTGCTCTGGAATCGTGGTCTCCAAAGAGAGGGAGTACAGTCCAGGAGTTCTAGAAAAGTTATTAGAAATATTATTTCTACTTTATCTAATGAAAAATAATAAAGTAGTTAAGCTTTGCTACTATCTCATACTCCAGTATGACCCTGGCACCTTGCCTAGTTCTGTATGTTAAGTGGTCGTGTGCACATTCAATTCCGAAACTCTCTTGAGGCAAGAGTGGGAGTTTCATGAAGTCGACAGTGACACATGCTCTTGTTCATCTGCCTTCAGTGCATTATGATATATTAGTGTTAACGTGTGCTTGGAGAGCAGCCACACTCACCTGAAATTAAATTTGCTGATGTGGCTTTTCAATAAGGAAATCAGCCCCTGGAGTAATCCAATACCACATACAAGTTGTTAGAGAAAGCAAGTTAAAGTCTCAACGAATGGATAGACTCTAATATTTTACTGCACCAGCACTGTGACCACTTTCAACAGTACTCTATCATCTTGTTTTCGCTAAATTAACCTTCAAATGTTGGGCAAGTGACTTAAAGGAGTTGCTACAGTATAAACACAGATAAAAGATACTACTACTAAGATAAACACAAGGAAATTTTTAAATGGCAGTGATGACACATAAGAGAACTCTTAGCCACGTACAGACAAAAACAAGGAGACCCCTAGATCCATCCATTTTGTTGCAAATGGAAAGATTTCATAGTTTTTATGGCTAAGTAATATTCCATTGTATAAATAAAATATACCACATCTGTATTCTTTCATCTATCAATGGACACTAAGGTTGCTTCCATTTCTTGACTGTTGTGAATAACGCTGCCCTGAACACTGGGGTACATATACCTTTTGAATTAGTTTTTTTTTTTTTTTCCAGAAGTGGAATTGCTGGATCATATGGTAGTTCTATTTTTAATTTTTTGAGGAATCTTCATGCTTTTTTCCATAGTGGCTGTACCAATTCGCGTTCCTACCAACGGATAGGAGGGCTCCCTTTCCTCCACATCTTCGATAACACTTATCTGTTGTCTTTTTGATAACAGCCATTCTGAGGGGTCCAAAGTGATATCTCATTGTGGTTTTGATTTGCATTTCCCTGTTGATTAGTGATTTGAGCAATTTTTCCTGTGTCTTTTTTCCATCTGTATGTCTTCTTTGGAAAAAGTTTATTCAGGTCTTCTGCCCATTTTTTAATCAAATTGCTTTTTGGATATTGAGTTATGTGAGTTCTTTACATATTTTGGATATTAACCCTTTATCAGACACATAATTTGCAAATATCTTCTCCCGTTCAATGGGTTGCCTTTTGGTTGTGTTGATGATTTCCTTCACTGTGTAAAAGTTTTTTAGCTTGATTTTTTTTTTTTTTTGCATTTGTTTAGTTTTGCTTCTGTTGCTCTTACCTTACAGATCTCTCTCTCTCTCTCTATATATATATCTATAGCTACAATGTCAAACAGTGTACTGCATGCTTTCTTCTATGAATTTTATGGTTTCAAGTTTTACATTTAAGTCTTTAATCTATTTTGACTTTATTTTTGTACATGGTGTAAGAAAGTGGTCCAGTTTCATTCTTTTGCATGTAGCTACCCAGTTTTCCCAACATCATTTATAGAAGAGACTATCTTTTCCCCCACTGTATATTCTTGCCTCCTTTACAGTAGATTAACTGACGAATTAAGCATGGGTTTATTTCTGGACTCTCCATTCTGTTCCATTGACCTGTGTGTTCTTTCCGTGCCAGTACCATACTCTGTGATTACTATAGCTTGGCAATATAACTTAAAATCAGGGAGCATGATATCTCCAATTTTGTTTTTCTTTCTCAAGATTGTTCTGGCTATTTGGGGTCTTTTCAGATTCCATATAAATTTTAGGATTATTTGTACTAGTTCTGTGAAAAATGTCATTGGTATTTTGATAGAGATTGCATTGAATCTGTAGATTGCTTTGGATAATACAGGCATTTTAACAATATTAATTTTCAGACCATGAGCACAGTATAGCTTTCCATTTGTTAGTGTCATCTTCAATTTCTTTCATCAGTGTCTTATAGGTTTCAGAGTAGAGGCCTTTTACTTCCTTGGTTAAATTTATGCTTAGGTGTTTTATTCTTTTTGATACAATTGTAAATAATATTGCTTTCTTAATTTCTCTGATTTTTTTTTTAATTTCTGATTTTATTTACTTGAACCCTCTTTTTTTCTTCATGTGTCTGGCTAAAGGCTTACCAATTTTCTTTATCTTTTCAGAGAACCACCTGTTAGTTTCAGCTGTTGATCTTTTCTTTTTTTCCTCTATATCATTTATTTCCACCTTGATCTTTATTATTGCCTTTTACTAACTTGGGCGTTTTTCGTTCTTCTTTTTCTAGTTCCTTTAGGTGTAAGGTTAGATTGTTTGAAATTTTTCTAGTTTTCTCTCTTTCTTATATAAACTGAATCATTGGGTAACCAAATAGTAGATGAAGGGTGTTTCTCTTTATACAAGTATTGCAGCTAGCTAGTAAATAAAGAAGGAATAAAATAGTAATATAATATTACCATTTTGCAACATCTAATAAATTATGAAATCTAGAAATTATTTATAAATGGTTGGTGCCATCACAGAAGAGGAGAGAGAGAGAGAGATCCAGACGCTTGATAAATTTGACAACACACAGATTTTAAACTTTAAAACACCATAAAAGATGTCAAAATACAAACAACAAGCTGGAAAAAATATATAATATACATACTAGAAAATAAGATAATTTCTTTAACATTTAAAGAACTCTTAAAAATCCATTTGAAAAAATTAAATATACCAATAAAAATAGATGAAAACATGAAGCATCAGCTCCCAGAAAAATAAATACAAGGACATTTATCTCAGCTTTGTTTATAATAGTCAAGTCTTGGAAATACATGTTTATCGGTGACAAAAAGATGGAGAGGAATATATAAATAAAAATAAAATTAAAAGATATATCAACCAATCACAATGTGTGGATATTATTCAAATGATGACTCAAATGAAAATCTTTTTTAAAAAGGAATGA
The DNA here is from genome assembly GCF_030028045.1 of Hippopotamus amphibius kiboko. Classification (NCBI taxonomy): domain Eukaryota; kingdom Metazoa; phylum Chordata; class Mammalia; order Artiodactyla; family Hippopotamidae; genus Hippopotamus; species Hippopotamus amphibius. Next base: position 111,627,792 of record NC_080193.1, read on the forward strand.
CATTTATGAAAAAATTGGAAATTTGAACACTGACTGAATATTTGATAAGGAATTAGTATTAATTTTTTTGGTCTGATAATGTTTATGTTTTTAAAAGTCCTTATCTTTTAGAGTCATACTGAAATACTTATGGATGAAATGATATGATATCTGAAATTTCCTTCTGAGGACATGTAGGTTCAGGAAAATATTCTGTTTACTTTATTGTATTTTCAAATTCTCATAATGAAATGAAGTTCTTAATTCTGTCAAAAAAAATAAAAATAAAAGCCAAAGAGGAGACAGTATAGCTTGATTTTTAGGAGCACAGGTTTCAGAATCCACTGCCTAAATTCAAATTTTAGCTCCATGGATCAATTATCTGAGTAGGCACTTTCTCAGTTTTCTGATCTGTAAACTGGAAGTAATAATAATACCCACCTCATTGGATTATCCTGAATATGACGTTGAGATAACACCCTAAAATTGGCAGACAGAGTGCCATTGACTTTGAGTTCAGAAAATAATAACATAAATGTAATTCTTCCTATTATGTACACTAATTAGTTCTAAATTATTCCCACACCCTCTTTAAGTAATCAGAATCCCAGAATAAGAGTGATTTTTTTTTTTAATTCCACACAGAGACTCTAGTATGCTTGCCACAGGGGGTCATGATTCTGCAGACCGTTACTCAAGCAGTTTCTTGGAGATGCTCACATGGTAAGAAGCCAACAGCCAGCACCAACCTGCCAATCACATGAGTGAGCCGCCTTGCAAGTGCATCTTCCAGCCCCAGTGAGGTCTTCACATAGCTGCTGCCCCAGTTAACAAAGACTCAACCTCATTAGAAACCCTGAGCCAGAACCACCCAGCCAAGACACTCCTGCATTCCTGACTGGTAAAATATTAACTGCTATGAGTGATAATAAATGTCATTTAAAGCCACTAAGGTTTGGAGTAATTTGTTACACAGTAATAGATAACTAATAGACATATAAAGATATGTGAACATTAAGATTCACTGGTAAGTATAAATTCTACTGTAAAATGCTACTGTAGTTTGCATAATTCTCAGAAAAAAATGTTCTGGAATGCACTACACAGAAGTTCCTTTATAAAATCAGCAGTGGTTATGATTAATATATGGACCAATTAACACAGCAGATTAAGTGTTGGCTAAAAAATAAAAATAAATAATTTGCCTTCTTGGGATATATTATCCACGTGTTTGAAAACAAAGTGTGTTTTTGAAAAGTAAACATTTGGTTAAAAACCATCTAATGTAAAGCATAAGATGTAATATAAATTGTCAGCAACACACTGCTCCTCATGGCATGGGTAATTTGGGTTTACGGTCAAATTTTTTTTCTCAAGTGATCTTAGTACTCTTGTTGGAACCATCTGGCAATACTATTTCCAAACATGCTTTGGAAGTTCCAGTATGGAACTTTACATGGAACTATGCAAATAAGGTCAGGGATAGTTAGAGCTATAAACTATAATTGACAAAGACTTTGGTTGAACAGAAGTTCTTCTATTTGCCAAGCACTGTGCTAGATTCTTGAAACAGAAAATCCAGTCGTGTGAATTTTTAAAAACTCAGAGTCTGAAAACTCTTTTAAGTGATAAAGGTATTGATACAAGGGACTAATCAATTCAAAAAGGATGGGAGGAGAACCAAAATGAAAATCAGAGGCCCCAAAGAACAAAGATGACTGAAGAAGACAGGGGCCAACAAAGAGTTATGTAACTTCCCTGCTGAAGAGGGACTGGAGGTTCAGTTAACACCATCATTATGCCTGTTACTTTTAGATTTTTCTCTAATATAATTACGATATTAACTGTTGAGTAAACTCAACTCTCAATTAACTCTCATTCCATGGGGTGGGTTCTATTATTCTTCGTATTTCCAATAACCATATAAATTGTAACTATAAAACATTTATACAGAAATATGTGTGTCACGCTACAGTTAATTTTTAAAATCTTTTGAACTAAAAAAAAATTTAAAAAGAACTAATTTAGTAAACATACCCTAAATCTACTAATTTCCCTTCTAAGAAGTTACCTTAAAGAAAAATCTTGCACATATGCACAAGAAGACATGTAGAAAATATACTTTGCTGTATTGCTTATAATAGGTAATATTTAAAAGTTTAATGGGGTATTAAAGTATAATTTCTTTCATTGCTTTTCATTTTAGGGTTTGCCTAGTTGTTCTTGCTTGTTTATTTTTCAAATTATCTTTAGATTCAATTTGTCTAGCTCCAGGGGAAAAGTTCATTGGTATCTTTATTGGTTTTGCCTTAAACTTACATACTAACTTGAGAGAGTTGACATTTCTATGAGGTTAAGCCATTGCATCCAAGAGCAAAGAATATCTTTCCATTTGTTTAAGTTATCTGGGTTTTTTTTTTCTTTCATATACTTTGCAGAGCTATCCCTCTCTTACTCTTAGATCATTGGGGTGGGTGGCATTGAACCTAATGTGACTGAGGGGAAAGACTGGACACACAGCCCAGGTTCTATCCATTAGAGTAAATGTTGGGTTCAGGAATGGATATATGACCTGACCTGGACCAATACACATCAACTGGAGAACTGTTTCCGTTATCTATAAGGAAAGAGAGACACTCTGCTGAGGTTGCTGAGGTATGAGAACATAAAGCTTCAGTTATTTGGAAAGAGTCTAAGAACAAAGCCAACACCAAGAAAAAGACAAGTCAAGGGATGGAATCAGTCAGGTGCCTGAAAACAATTCTTATACACCAGGATCCAGCCTTGCCTGATCATATACCTTGGCGTCAATACATTTATTTTCTTTAACACAGTTCAAGTTTAATTTTTATTCCATGAAACTGAAAGAGACAACGTCTAATATAATACTTCTTTTTATTATTTTAGAATTCCATGTAGAGCATGATTCCATTGTTATCTAGTCATTTCTGTCTTCTATCTTGGTCACCCTCATCTGCCTTTATCTGGATCAAAGTCTTGAGGTAAGGGAAGGACATAGTGGGAGGTGCCCAAGCTCCCTTTTCCCCAGAGAGAGCTCAGATGAACAGTCCACACACATCATTGTCTCTGCAAATTCTTTTGTCTCTATAGCTGGACAAGAAGGTCTTTGCTTAGAGACATAGTTAAACTTATAGCAAAGATTTCAGCTCTGGGAGAAATAGCGTGGTCCTTTCCAGCCATGGGACACTGTATCACATGCATAAGACTCCTGATAAGGAGTCTGACACATCCCTTTTTTCTGAACATGAGAATCAGCCTTCTGATTATAGCTTTACAAAACGAAGATATGCTTTGTAACTGATTAAACACATATAAAGGACAGAAGGTATGAACCTGGAGCTACTGTTTCTTAGTTTAAATACATGCAACCAAAAGCTACAAGAGATCTTTAATACACCTATCCTCACTTCACATATTCCGCTGCTTCTGACGTGCACCACAAAACACAAAGAGCCCAGCAATACAAGAAACCCAGCAAATGTGCAGACAGCATTTCCCAGCAGGGGCCTCAGCCTCTCACAGCATGGGGCTCTGCCTCTCGCTGATGTGAAAAGCCCATCACAGGCTAACTTTCCAGCTGATGCTGCAGCCTTCTTACATTCTGGATAAGCAATTTCTATACTGTTATTTTCTCACATGAATTTCACAAATGGTTCATATGAATTTGGCACAACCTAGTCATCTGAAATTTCCAAAGAAATGACATTTCTATCCCTGGAAAGATGAAGTAAATGTGTAAATGTATTTGAAGATTTTGCTTTAAATATTATGCTGTATATTCCAGTTACTTTGTATCTTGGCAATCATAACCTTGTTCCCCTTTATATAGTCTAGATTATATAACATATACTCTAAAATAATGTATCAGAATCTCTAAAACTGTTGCTTACTTCTACCCATTCCTCCTATCTTAAATTATTAAGGATTTATTATGTACTCAATTCCTTGAATTCTGCACTAGAACTAATTCTTTGTTCCATTCCTCCTCTTCCGTTTTCCTTCCTTTTCATTTTCCTCCCCTTTTTATTCCCTCCCTCTTGTCCATCCTTCTTACTGTGCACATTCCTTCACTAGGCCCTGGATTACTACTGTTCTATATGTATATATAGAACATATATATGTGTGTATATATATATACACATAATCTGTTATAAATATATCAATTTACCTTAAGTTTTGCTTACTAAGGGATTTAGGGTGTCTTCATATATCTGGAGGAGGCAAATCAAGTGTCCATTTGCAGGAACTTTCCTGGTGGCGCAGTGGTTAAGAATCTGCCTGCCAATGCAGGGGACATGGGTTTGATCCCTGGTCTGGGAAGATCCCACATGCTCTGGAGCAACTAAGCCCGTGTGCCACAACTACTCAGCTTGCGCTCTAGAGCCTGTGAGCCACAACTACTGAGCCCACGTGCCACAATGAGAGAAAGCCTACACGCAGCAAAGAAGACCCAACACAGCCAAAATAAACAAGTAAAAGGATAAATAAATAAATAAACCATAAAAAGCTTTTTTTTAAAAGTCTATTTGCAGCAGAAAAAAAATGTCTTCAAAAAAAACTCATTCTAAGGGGAGAGTTAAGATGCACAATTTAGTGGTAGGGGTGAGGGTGGTGAGTCCTAGATAAAAGGGCTACAATAAAAGAGTGAGAAAGCAGGTGATGTCACCATCACCGTTGAGCAGGAGACCCCAGCTTCTACCCCCCAACAAAGATCAACAATTAGACAACTACCCACAAACAAAAATAGCTCTGGGAGAGCTTAGAAGTCCACTTAAGAAACTTCAGCAACACAGTGGAACAAAATGTCTTCTGAGCATAACCACACACACAAAAAAGGAAGAAAGAATAATTTCATTTTCCCTACATCATCCCATCCTCCAGGCTGATATTGCACAGCAGCAAGAGGGAACTCTCTGGCTCAAAAGAGCACTTCTCACCAGGAAAGCAAGAACAAGTTGAGTGACCAACTTCCCCAGACTTTCAGGGTGCTTCATGAGAGACCGTCTTCAGTCTCACCCTATCCAGAGACTAACAAAGCTGAGACATCTAGAGATGGCTAGAAACAAGGAAGAAGAGCAGAGGCTAACAGAATCAGCCATGCAGTGGGAGCCATGAAGCAGGGGGAGGGATGCAGAGCACATTTCCAGTGACCAGTTCTGCAGAAGACCCTAGCAGCTTCCACTGCTGAAGAAACCAAGGCAGCACAGCTGCCGCAGGCCCCCTGCAGATCTTACCACAGAGGTTTTTCCATTTTCAGACACCAGCTTTCTGTCTGCTCCCTCCCCAACCCTTCTCTCCCACTTCCCCAACAGAGCTGGGATCTATACTGATATCCAGCACTGGCCTCTGCTACTGTGTGAGTGTAAGACATCAGCCTAGAACCCCAGCAGCTGGCCCCCACAACTACGTGTGTTTTGAGGACTACCCCCTCCAGTGGTGCACCTGCAAGAGTCTGGCCCAGTTCCCATCACTGGCCTTCACTACCATATGCACACCCATGGGGATACCCTACAGCCATACGGAGTACATACTGGCAGCCAGGGCCGCCATAGCTACTAGCATACCCACAGTTGGCCCCAGTATGTCTGCATCCAGCCCCTGCCACTATACAGGCACCTGAAGTCAGCCCCATGGTCAAGTGTATGCACAACATCAGTGCTGACCACCACTGATGCCTTGCCCTGGTAAAGACCCCAACAGGCCTTACAGCCACTGCAGAACCCCTGCAGTGCTTGCAAAGGACCACACAGTTGTCAATGCTTTGGACCCCAGTAGCCTAAGCCAACAAGACATTATACCTCCCCCATACTCAGAATCATCACAAGACCCCACATTTGGTGACTTATACCCCTAGACCCCAGTTTGCAGCACGCTACAGTATGTACCCACCCTGAGGCGAAGTTCTTTCCATACCAAAGTTAGTCTATAAAGTCTGAAAGAGGTGACTGCTTTTTCAAATGTGCAGACACCTATGCAAGGCTACAGGGATCATGAAGAATTAGGGGAACAGGACACCACCACAGGAGCACAGTAAACTTCTAGAAACTGACCCCCCCAAAAATGGAGATAGATGAATCTCCTGACAAAAAATTCAAAATAACTGCTGTAAAGATGCTCAGAGAGCTATAAATGAACAAAGATAAACAATTTAACAATTATCCATTTGAAACTATTATTTGAAATTATCCAGTCAGAGGAGGAAAGAGGGAAAAAAATGAGAAGGGGTGAAGAAAGTCTATGGGATCTTAGGAACAAAATAAAGAGAAACAATCTGTGCATTATTGGCATGCCAGTGAGATGAGAGAGAGATAGGGACAGAAAGCTATTTAAAGAAATAATGGCTGAGAAAATTCCCAAACTGGGCAGAGATTTGGACATATAAGTTCATGAAGTTCAAAACTTCCCCCAAAATTTAAGCCCAATATGATTTCCTCCAAGAAATATTATAATAAAACTGTCTAAAATAAAAGACAAAGAGAGAACTTTGAAAGCAGCAAGAGAAAAGAAACTTGTCACTTACAAGAGAACCCCCATAAGTCTATGAACAAATTTCTTAGCAGAAACCTCACAGGGCAGAAGAGAGTGAAATTATATATTCAAAGTTCTAGAAGAAAAAAATTTTAAACCAAGAACACTTTACCGTGCAAACATTGTCCTTCAGAATGAGAACTAAAGACTCCCAAACAAATGCTGAGGGAGTTCATGACACTAGACCTACCTTACAAGAAATGTTGAATGGAGTTCTTCAAGTTCTAATGAAAGCATGCTAATTAGTAACATGAAAACATATGAACATATAAAACATACTGGTAACGGTAAGTACACAGCAAATTCAGAATACTCCAATACTATAATATGGTGGTATATTAATCACTTAACCCAAGTGTAAAGGTAAAACCACAGAAGTATTAAAAATAGCTTTGGGACTTCACTGGTTGCACAGTGGTTAAGAACCCACCTGTCAATGCAGGGAACACAGGTTTGATCTTTAGTCCAGGAAGATCCCATATGCCATGGAGCAACTAAGCCCGTGGGCTACAAGAACTGAGCCTGTGCTCTGGAGCTCATGAGCCACAACTACTGAGCCCATGTTGCAACTACTGAAGCCTGCTCGCCGAGAGCCTGTGCTCTGCAACAAGAGAAGCCACTACAATGAGAAGCCTTTGCACCACAATGAAGAGTAGCCCCTGCTCACCACAACTAAAGAAAGCCTGTGGCAGCAATGAAAACCCAATGTGGCCAATAAATAATAAATAAATAAATAAATAAATAAATAAATAAATAAATAAATAAATTCAAAAAAATTAAAAAATAATAAAAAATATTTCTTTAAAAAATAGCTTTACCTACAGTAATTTCTCAATGGGTACACAATATAAGAACACCTAAATTATGACATCAAAAACATAAAAGGTGAGGAGGAAGTAAAAGGGTAGAATTTTTGTATACAATTGAAGTTAAGTTGCAATAATCTTTAAATAGACTGTTATACCTGTAAGATGTTTCATGTAAATCTCAGGGTAACCACAAAGCAAAAACCTATAGTCAATACAAACAAGATAAAGAAAAGGTTATCATGGGACGTCCCTGGTGGTCCATGGTTGAGACTTCGCCTTCCAGTGCAGGGGATGTGGGTTCAACCCCTGTTCAGGGAGCTAAGATCCCAGATGCCTTGGGGCCAAAAAGCCAAAACATAAAAAAAGAAGCAATATTGTAACAAATTCAATAAAGATTTTAAAAATGGTCCACATCGAAAAAATCTTAAAAAAAAAAAAAAAAGGAAGAGGAAGAAAAGTATACCAGTATGGAAAATTATCAATTCACATTGGAAGACAGCAAGAGAGGAGGAAATGAACAAAGGAATTAAAAAAGTCAGAAAAAAAATTAACAATATGTCATTATCGTGCCTATCAATAATTACTTTAAATGTAAAATAGTTAAATTCTCTAATCAAAAGGCAAAGAATGGCTGAATGGATTAAAAAAACAAACAATCTGCTGCCTACAAAAGACTCACTTCAGCACTTCAGCTTTAAGGACACACTTAGGCTCAAAGTGAAGGGATGGAAAAAGATTTTCTATGCAAATTGAAACCAAAAGAGAACAAGTATAGAAAAAGCTATACTTAGATAAAATAGACTTTAAGTCAAAAACTGTAACAACAGAAAAGAAGGTCATTATATAATGAAAAAAGGGGTTAATTTATGAAAAATTTATAATAATAAATTATGTAAATATATATGTAACCAACATCAGATTACCTAAATATATTAAGCAAACATGTAAGATATCTAAAGGGAGTTAATGGAAAACAATACCATATGAGTAGGGGAATCCAATACCTCACTTTCAACAATGGATACATCCTCCAGACAGAAAATCAGTAAGAAAACATTGGACTTGAACTATACTTTAAACCAAATGGACCTAACAGACATATACAGAACTTGCCATTCAATAGCAGCAGAATACACATTCTTCTCAAGCACACACTGAACATTCTCCAGGACAGATCATATATTAGGTCATAGAACAAACCTTAGCAAACTTAAAAAGACTAACATCATACTGAGTATATTTTCTGACCACAATGGTATGAAACTAAAAATCAGTAATGAAAGAAACTGAAAAATTTCACAAATATGTGGAAATTTAACAAGACTCCTACACAAGCAATGGGTCAAAGAAGAAATCAAAGGGGAAATGAAAAATATCTTGAAACAAATGAAAATGGAAACATAATATATCAAAACTTATGAGACAGCAAAAGCAGTTTTTGGTAGGAAGATTATAGCAATAAATGCCTACATTTAAAAAAAAAAGAAAGAAAGATCTCAAATAAACAACCTAACTTTACACCTTAAGAAACTAGAAAAAAGAACAAAGTGAGACCAAAGTTAGCCAAAAAAAGAAAAGATTACAAATATCAGAACAGAAATAAATTAAATAGAAATAGAAGAAACAGAAAAGATCAACCAAACTAAAAGTTGATTTTTTGAAAAGATAAACACAATTAACAAACCTTTAGCTAGACTAACCAAGAAAAAGAGAAAAGAGACTCAAATAAATGCTATTATAAATGAAAGAGGAGACCTTAAAACTGATAGCACAGAAATACAAAGTATTGTGAGACTACTATGAATACATCAACAAATTGGACAACCTAGAAGAAGTAGATATATTCCTAGAATCATCCAACGTACCAAGACTGAATTATGAAGAAATAGGAACGCCGAGCAGACCAACAATGAGCAAGGAGATTGAATCAGTAATCAAAAACCTCCCAAAAAAGAAAAACCCAGGACCAGATGGCTTCATGAACAAATTCTACTAAATATTTAAAGAAGAATTAATATCAATCCTTATCAAAATCTTACCCAAAAACAAAGAGGAGGGAATGCTTACAAACTAATTTTACACATCCATCATTACCCTAATACCAAAGCCAAAGGATATGAAAGGAAAAGAAAACTACAGGCCAATACCCCTGATAAATATAGAAGCCAAAATTATCAACAAAATATTAGCAAACCTAATTGAACAGCCTATTAAAAGGATCATACACCAGGATCAAGTGGGATTCATTCCTGGGATGGAAGAATGGTTCAACATATGTAAACCAATGAATGTGGTATATCACATTTATAGAATGAAAGATAAAATGATCAACTCAACAGATGCAAAACAAATTATTCAACAAAATTCAACATCCTTTCAAATAAAAAAAAATCTCAACAAAGTGGATAAAAAAGAACATACCTTATATAATAGAGGCCATATATGATGAGCCCACAACTAATATCATACTCAATGATGAATGGTTGAAACCTTCCCTCTAAGATCAGGAACATGACAGGAATGCACACTATCACCATTCCTATTCAACACAGTACTGGAAGGCCTACCCACAGCAATTAAGCAAGAAAAAGAAATAAAAGGCATCCAAATAAGAAAGGAAAAAAGTAAAATTGTCTGTTTGCTGATGACATAATACTGCATATAGAAAATACTAAAGACACAACCAAAAGACTGTTAGAACTAATAGATGAATTCAGTAAAGTTTCAAGATACAAAATCAACATACAACAATCAGTTTCATTTCTATACACTAACAGTACACTATCTGAAAAAGAAATAAATCAATTTCATTCACAACAGCATCAAAAACAATAAAATACTCAGGAATAAGTTTAGCAAAGGAGTTAAAATCTATACACCCAAAACTATAAGACATTGTTGAAAGAAACTAAAGAAGACACAAATAAATGGAAAAATATCCTTCATGGATTAGAAGAGTTAACATTATTAAAATGTCCATACTACCCAAAGAAACCTACAGATTCACTACAATCCCTATCAGAATTTCAAAGGCACTTCTCACAGAAACAGAAAAAAATAATCCTAAAATTTGTATATCACAAAAGACTCTAAATAGTACAAGCAATCTTGAGAAAGAAGAACAAACTTAGAGGCATTACAGTTCCTGATTTCAAAGTATATTACATAGCTAGATTAATTGAAACAGTATGGTACTGGCATAAAAACAGATACATTGACCAATGGAACAGAATTGAGGGCCTGAAAATAAACTCACATACATACGGTCAACAAATATTTGAAAAAGTAGTTATGAATACTCAATGTGGAAGGATAGTGTCTTCAATAAATGGTGTTGGGAAAACTAGATATTCATATTCAAAAGAATGAAATTGGACCCCTACCTTACTCCTTTCACAAAAATTAATTTGAAATAGATTAAGGACTTAAACACAAGATCTGAAACCTGAAACATAAAATATCTAGAAGAAAACATAGGGGAAAAACTCCTTGACATTAATCTTGGCAAGTATTTTTTGGTTATGACACCAAAAGCACAAACAACAAAAGCAAACATCAACAAGTGGGACTATATCACACTAGAAAGCTTCTGCACAGCAAAAGAAACAAACAATAAGATGAAAAGGTAACCTATGGAATGGGAGAAAATATTTACAAACTATATATATGTATACAGTTTGAAAATATATATAGAACTGATATATATAGAGAGAGAACTGATATAACTCAAAAGCAAGTAATAATAATAATAAAACTCCAAATAAAAATGGGCAAAGGACCTGAAAAGATATTTTTCCAAAGAAAACCTCCAAATGGCCAACAGGTACATGAAAAGATATTCAATATCACTAATTATCAGGGAAATGCAAATGAAATCCAGAATGAGATATCATTTCATACCTGTTAGAAAGACTATTATCAAAAAGACAAGAGACAAGTGTTGGTGAGGACTCAGAGAAAAAAAACCCTTGTGCACTGTTGATAGCGATGTAAATTGATATAGCCACCGTGGAAAACAGTATGGAGGTCCCTCAAAAAATTAAAAATAGCCCTACCATATGATCCAGCAGTCCTACATCTGGTTACATAGCCAAAGAAAATGAAATCACTATCTCGGAGAGTTAGCTGCACTCCCATGTTTATTGCAACATTATTCACAATAGCCAAGACATGGAAATAGTATTCAGCCATAAAAAAGAAGGAAATCGTACCATTTGCAACAACATGAATGGACCTTGAGGGCATTATGCTAAGTGAAATAAATCAGACAGAGAAGGAATAATACTGTTTGATCTCACTTACATGTGGAATTTTATAAAGCCAAATTCATAGAAGTAGAGAGTAGAACTATGGTTCCCAGGGGCTAGGGGGTAAAAGAAATGAGGAGATATTGGTCAAAGGATACAAACCTCCAGTTATAAGAGGAATAACTTCCACGGATCTAATGCACAGCACGGTGACTACAATTAACAATACTGTATTTTACACTTGAGAGTTGTCATACAAGTAGATTTTAAATGTTCTCACGGCAACAACAAAATGGTAATTATATGAGGTGAAAGATGTGTTGACTAACCGTATTGTGACCAACCTTATATACATTCACAGTATATACATCTATCATATCATCACAGTGTACACCTTAAACTCACACAATGTGTCAATAATTATTTTTTTATATCTCAATAAAACTGGGAGGGGGGAATGGAAAGAGTGAGAAATGCTAAAATAGAAGTTCAAGAGAGCAGTGTGATTAGCATTGAATCTATCAGCCTCTGCTGCATCAGAAGACTGTACCTTCAATGTATATTATGAAAGCTCTCACAGTCCTGGCTGCCCTGAGTCCAGACTTAGGGACAGACCCAGCTGCCTCACTACCCCCTCGGGCAGTATCTAATGCTAGATACTAAGGCGGTGGAGACATCAACAAGGAAATCTGACCATCATTGATGGACATCAATGGACACTCCCATAGGCATCAATGTTGGGCTCCCATAGCAGCAGGAGCTGTCACCATCCCCAGAGTCTAGAGTGAACTATCTCCCAGCACTCATCATCAGAAACTGGGAAGGGCAAAACTGCCCCTGTATTACAAGTCTTTATTATCCCAGCATCTAACACAATACCCGACACATAGTAGGTACACATTGAATATTCGTGGAATGAATGAGTGAATAAAAGGATGAGGAATGAATGAATGAACAAACTAGAAAATATCAAAGTCACTGGATACACATTTTCAGCTATGAGAATAAACTTCAAAGGCTGTCTTTAAAAATGTAGGAAGGGAATGTTTGTGAACACAAAGCTCCAATCAAGGTGACTGAGAGCAGTCTCAAGGAGGCAGAACGGACCTTTGATTGTAAGTAGAATCCTAATCAAGTATATCAGGCTTATGTTTGAAAGAAGAACCACATGAATAGAAGATAATCAGCCACATGAGCAGGGGGGAAAAAAAACGGGATCCCAGGGGAAGAAAATGTTGACAAATAACTATGCAAGTATTACCTAGAGGAAAAGGAATTCCGACTGAACACTAAAATTCTGAATTTCTTGGCAACATTATCCCTAGAGTGCTTCAATCTGTCCCAGCTGGGGGACACTTCTTGAATCAAATCACTCCTAATATTTGGATTCCTCGCTCACCAACCTTCTGCCAATCCAGGCATTTTCATGTCTTGACAGTTAGAGTGCTTCCTGAAGTTTGACAAATTCATGCATAAGAGACGAGCCTCTGAGAGCCGGGTTAATTGTGCTCTCTCGGGTGCTGGCAAAATGAGACTTCTGAGCCCTGGGGCTAAGGACTAGCTATGTCTTGATGGTAGTGATACTCCCAGTTGAATGCCACGAGCTGTGGAGAGTGGTTGGTGGCTGGCAGGTCTTCTAGAAGTCACTTCTCTTTCTTGTCCAGTGCCCTTGCCAATATCCCCTGTCCCCCCCACTCCCCCTAGAGAGCCAGAGGAGGACAGTAGGAAAATGGTGAACACCACTTAGCATCTACTGGTTTGTAATAAACATAAAAGCACCCTGGAGTCCCCCAGAAATGTGTAAAGCATTTTTAAATCTCTGGATTTTTCTACAAGAAAATAGAAGCAGAACCAAAGAAAATCCATTTTGTGTCTGCCACTATGACTCTATGCTCTGTTGGGCCAGAGTCTCTGGGAAACTTCGTTTACACCATATTTATCCCAAATCGAATAAAATTCAAAGTCACTTACTATTTGTTTCTGTGCATCTCACCAAGTCACCTCTCACCTACAAATCACGAAGTTCATCTCGTTCACTGATTATCTTTGTACCTCTGAAATATGTGACATTGTAGACCACCAGCTCTTAATGGAAACTTTCCTCTCATTAGGCACAATGACGGGACAACAGGCTGCCTCCCTCCCTGTCTCTTCAGTGGCTCCTTCACTCATTCCAACATTTCCTCCTGTGCTCACTGGAGTTTGAGTCTTCAGGCCTCTGCTCTCTCTCTTTACTCCTAGCAAGTCCTGACCCACTCTGACTACTCCAACCATACTCAACCATTTATTTATTGAGCAGCCCCTGTGTGGTATGCTATCTTCTTCCTAACTGTGACTCAAGCCCAGCCCTGACTGGTGTCTGGAACATTCGATGCATGCCCTTAGCGGAACTTCTGGACATTTATGTGTTAATGGCTTACCTCCACCTCCAACAAAGCACAGTATTGGATATGCAAATCAAAATAGCTTAAATATAAATGAAAATCATTTGTTCAAGCCCACGTATAGAGTGAATTTCAGGATTCTGGCTTCTTTTCTCTCTGTCTCAGTTCTGCCCTCTTCCGTGAGTCACATTAATACTCAGGCAGGCTATTGGCCTTAGCACCATCTTCTTAGAAACCTCCACACCATGAAAGCCAAACAGAGGAAGAAGCAAATGTGCAGGCTGAAGCCCAAAAGAAAAAAACAAAAAAAGATAAGTCAGAGGTCCAAGTAAACCACTATCTTGTGTACCCATAGAGGCCACAAGAGCAGAAATGTGGAAGGCAGGAGGCCAGGCATGCTAGTACACATTGTTAGACTGCATGCTACTGCCTGGAACTTGCTTCAGTGGGTCTAGAACTTCCATAGCCATCCTGTTGCTACAGCCACCTCTGAGAGGCCCACCTTGCTCATACCAAAACAGTCTCTCTTGGTCCTGTGACATTCTGGACTAGTTGTGTTCTCAATTGTAACATGTATACAATAAATCATCTCTTCTGCTGCCTTAGAAAAAAAAAAAATCCTCAGGTGGACCTTCTCATGGTAACAAATGGTTGCAGAAGTTCCAGAGCTCAAATGTACATCTCAGATTACAGGAGAAGAAGGCCTCTCTTCTGCAGCCACTGAACAGAAGCCAATGGCTTTATCCTGACCAATGAATTGGGGTCAGCATCGACCTCTGAATGGTCATTGTGGCCAGAGAAATGCTTTGAACTGCTGGTATAGGCCACAGCTCCAGGTTCCTTCCTGAATCAGTTACTGGGGCAAGGGGACGTAATTATCATGACTAGCTTAAGCCAAGCACCGCCTTTCTCTGGAGCAAGAGGTGTATCAATCCCACAGAAAGTATAGCTGCCAACTAATGGGAGAAGGGTGGGATGGATGCCAGGGAGGCAACCAATAGTTTTAGCTACATCTTATCTATTTGCAACCTGTAGAAAAAGAAGAATTCTGTATAATCAAGTTTCCAGACAGCTAAAGGTTTACTTCACTCATACATATTAACTGGCTTGAATGACATAGTTCAAAAGTGTATTCTTTATACCTTCTAATATTAACAGAAGTGTACCAAACGTAAATTAAGCATTTGATTATGATTTCAGATCATCATGCTGAAAATTTACTATTGTACCAATTACAATACAGGGACCAACCCCAGGAAGTATGGAGCTGTGCATGGCTATGGCCCATGAAATGATCCAGAACACTAGCACTTTAACAAATTGTATCTACTTTTTACGACTTTTCTTTCTCTTCCCCTTCTTTAAATTGCTACTTCTAATCTACAGTGGAATTGGGAACCACATAAGGAAGGTTTTTAAATTGCGTATAAATTAAAAGTAAAAAGAAATTTCCTAGGTGGAAATATGCCAGAATGCAAACCATGGTTCCCTCTGGGTAGGGGCATTAACTTGTTTTCATTCATCTTTGTTTCCTCATTATTGTTTTTCTACAATGATTAAGAGTAACTTTTATGATCTCACACATACACACTTACATGCCACACACACACACACCGCCATACACACACACATACAAAACTAAACAAAGAAAACAGAATTTGGGTGGTGCCTTAAAATTCCTGAAGTGGAAAAATGTCCCAGCTACTAATTCTTCCAGCCTGTGACAGATCTTCTAGCAGATTTAAGGCCTTGTTGTTGATTCTCTGTTGCCTGGTGTGTTCTGGGTCAGGGAGTATCTACTCTTGAGGAGAAGAGATCATAGAAATGTCAAAACAGACTGGGGAAGGTCAGCTACCTACTTACCACGAGGCTTTGACCCAGCAGCTCACCACCCAGCAGAGATGGCCCTTGGCCTTAGAGATGGGAAAGACCAGTTTTGCCTGTGCCTCGGGGTTGGGCAGTTCATGAGGTGATGACTCAACACTGTGGACACTCATAATTGACGTGTGTGCTTCTTACCCAGAATATCAATTTAATGACAGAGAATGAAAAAGGAGCTGCTACTCAAAAGGAGTTTTCCTCCCAGCATAGAAACCATGTGGGGAGTGAAATTATATTTAGAAGGTTGATTTGGTGAGCATAAAATTAGAACAAATTATGAAGTGCCATAAGGTTCAAATAGCCTGGTCCAACCATCCAGCAACAGTCTGGGTCATATCTGCCAATTGCATCAGACTGTCTAAGGCCTCAGACCATTCCAGACGATGCTTTTTGGACACTGCCAAACTTTGTCTTCATGGCTCACCATTATATTTACTTCATTACCAAATCACCCCCTTCCTAATGAGCCACTCTTTCTTTGGATGAGTTAACACAGTCACAGGCTATGGATAAAGACTATTGCTCTTAAGGTTACTTTTCATACTTCTCTTTAAATACAGCTCTGGGAGAGCAGTTTTCAACTTTCAGGGCTGCCTCATCATTACCTCCCACTCTACATACTACATTCAACTTCCAAGAGAACTGAAATTCAAATCGAAAAGAGTTCAAATAAATTTAAAACCAAATTCATTATCTAACCCACAGCTCTTCCACCAAACAAAATCAGTTCCCCAAACTAACTTATCTTTTTAAAAAATTAATGATAAAAGCTCATTTGCGACTCTTCTCTCTCTGTTGCCCTTTATTCTCAAGGTGGCTAAGTCTTATTTACTCCTCCTTTTTAATGTCTCCTCCATCCATTGTTTGCTTTCCACTCCCATTGCCCCATTTGTTTTTTTTAAATCTCAACCTGAATTACTGCAATAGTCCAGTAATTCCTTTCCTGGCTTCCTGTCTCCTCTCTTCTCCTCTCATCTGCGTATTATTGCCCTATTAATTTTCTAGAAACTTTCTCAAAATGTTTAAGAACTCCTCATGGCACAAAGAATGAAGTGCAAATGCTCTGGACCAGTGCTCAAAGTCCTCCCATGTTTGGTCCTTATGTTCTGTTTGGCTTCGCCTTCTGTGACCCCTCAACATGACCCTGTGTCTCAGCCTGTGTATACTCACTGTGGACAAATGAAAAAGTCAAACACAGACAATGCCTATGTTTTGTAATGCAAACCTATAGGAAAGAAGTCTCATAAATTAACCCCAATAGATACAGTTTGCAGATTTTCATTTTAACAACTCATTCAACTTTAAAAAAAAAATTCCCTGTATTTACCTTCACAGACACATACATACTTTCACAGAACCATGGCTAGTTACCAGGTAATCAACAAGTATCAATAGCTGCAGTCATACTTTTGAAGGAAGCCTAAACCTGTCCAGTGTAGGTCTTAATTCAATGACAACTTCAGACAAGCATCACATAACTCCTATTGACTTGTGACCTACCAACATTCAGAAATTTCCTGGAACATAAATGTCTCTGACATTGAACGTGATAGAAATTCTGCTTGTTTCTCATGCAGGATGTGACCTTGAGGGACATAAGATGATCTGTCAGGTTGAGTCACCTTTCAATCAGAACCCAACACAAAGTGATTTGAGCAATAAAGGGAATATTTTGACTCATGTAACTCAAAATGTGACATAGCTATACCCAAGTATTCAAACATGAACATATCACATCTCCGCTCTGCATGTCTTCATGCTTTATACCCCAGTAGATTCTTTCCAGATAAAAGGAAAGATAGTCACCAGCAGCTTCAGTCTTAGCAACCCCAGCAAAAAAGATAGTGTCACTTTCCCAACAGTATCAATAAACACGCTAGGCTGGATTCTTATTCTTAGTGGGCCAGCTCAAGTCATATGCCCACTACTGAACCAATCACTGTCGCAGGGGGATATGTTGTCGTGATTACCCAGGACTGTCTCATATACTCCTGCTCCCTGCTAAAGCCACAGGTTGGGTCAGCCCCGCTGCACTACATGCATTGAAAATGGAGGAAATGTGATTCTCCCAAGGAAAATCAAAATGCTGTTATCAGAAGTGAGAACAGATACAAAACAAACAAGCGAATACTAGGGACATATTCTTACATTCATGGGCATCCCTATTGTCCCTTACTATCCTATTCATTGAGTCCTACAACCTTATAATCAAATTTTAAGATTAACTTTAGCAATCTGTATCAATATTTTTAATATATACACCCTTAACCCAGCAATTCTGTTTCTAGGAATGACAGCTCTGCTAGTAAGTGTTTTCCTACCTGCCTAACACTGGCCTGTGTACATTGCAGGCGTTATTTCATCTAACATAGAACTCTAGGATGAAGCGGTATTATCTCTGTCTTTGAGCTGAAGAAATTGGGCTGTTAAGACTTAATCAAGGTTGCACAGCTAATAAGAGGTAAAGCCAGAAGTCAGCCTTCAAAATCTTTCCTACTATTAGTCACTTCTCTCAGCAGTCTCTGTGGCATATAGTCTCATGAATTCATTCTAAGAAAAAATATGACAGGTGAGAAATATGTACATCCCAGGATGTTATTTATAAATATTTGCCCACAGAACTCAAGTGTGAAATGAAGTTTCAATAAATTATGTCAACCTACATATGTCCCCTTATTATCAGTAAATATATACTAAGTTCTTACTTTATAAAATGATAAAAGATTAATGACTTTTTTGGTATGGCTGTGAAATTACAATTTTGTTTAAGTAGGCTGTCTAAGCTATGGAAGCATATATAGTCAAGGTTAATCAAACACACTAAGGCTTTGTGCATTGTTTCATATCTATCACCATGTCAGTTTACCATTTAGGAAGAAGTTGAATACTTAATCTGTACAACAACTGAAAATGTATCTTTATATATTGTAGCTGTCTACTATCAGGCCCAAAAGAGCTTTAGGCTAAATTATTTAACCTTGATGACACAACACTGGAACATTCCATCAAATGGGAAAGTGAGTGGCCTCAGAGCCCCCAGAGTTTCTGATTTTAACCATTGCACCCAAGAGTGAGAAGTTTCTGCTAGCAGTCAGAAACCTTCACTCTGCCCTAGTCCCCAAATCAGGGCAGAAGAGGAGGCAGGACAGCAATGACCCTGAAGCTAATGAAGAGCTTAGACCACTCTAAGGACAACTGAAAAGGTAGCCATACTGGTCTAGGTTTCTGACAGCTGTCTGGACTAGTTGGGAGGAGGGGGAAAACTCAATACTTAGAACTCTGTAATACATAGAAAGACCAGTTAATTTCTCATCAGTCTCTTTTTCACCATGCCTCCAATTTTCATTATCCTTGGGAATGGACCCTCAGCAAATGCAGCCCTAAAACACTCCTGAAAAGCACATGAAGGAGAAGCTCATTTGCACAAGAGTAATGATTTAATCCTGTGAACTTTTAATTTGCATAATCCCCTTTCCTGTCCCCCTTTTGTAAAGGTCTTTGATATTTTTTTCTCCAAATGACGTGGGTTGGGGAAAAGAATTAAGCAAGCATCAAAGTTCTCACTTCTGTGTTCTCAGCTAATACATTAATCTTTAAGATTTTTCTCTCCCATTTATTAAAAATCAGTGACTCATCCAACTTTACACATAAATGCACATCAAAGTTAATTAGAATCTTGATAGGCTAATGTTTGCCTTTTCCTTTATTAATTCCTAGAAGCTTGAAGCAAGTCTCTGTGTGCGATTGTGGAAGAAAGGAAAAGAGAAACCAGTGGACTGACCTGCCAGTGCTTCACAGGCAGTGTTTGTGTGGCTGGATTCAGAGTTGGGCCCAAGCTCACTTGCTGTGACGAAGGACCAGGCCTCTAAGTAGCCCTGCTGATGGTCAGGTCAACCTCCTCTGGAACTGTGATGAGCCCTGACACCAATCTGAAAGAGAGAAGATGGAGATAAGAATTAAACAACGGAGGATAAAGCCTTGCTTGCTGACGTCTTTTTCTCTCCCTCCCCTATAATCAGGAAAAGCAGCCAATCATTCTTGTAACTGACATTCCCTCCTTCCTTCTTGTAAATCTTAAAAAAAAAAAAAAAAAAAAAAAAAACCATGCAGCTCTGCAGAACTTCTCCTGGAAGCAGGAAAAAAAAAAGTGCAAGAGGTAAGAGGGGTGCAAGATAGAAATGACACGCAGTGAGACGTTTTTGCATTCAATGTTCTAAAGTGTACCTGGAAACAGAATGTAGGGAGAATACATGAGTAGGACAGGGGATTTGATCTAATATACTTATAGTGAGAAACTGACAGCACCAGCTCCAGGATTTTATTGCATATTGATTTTGCTTTAGGAGGTTTGTGTGGAAATCACATAAAACAAACTGAGAAAACAGACTTTCTTCCCAAACCATTCTTGAAAATTGTTGAGAAATCTTCCAAAAGTATTTTCTTATTTTGAAAAATTAATTACATTATTAACATTCCAAAGTCTAAAGAATACACAACAGGAAAGCCAAAACCTCATACTTCTGCCCCATAACAAGAGGATTGAATTATCCACAGATGAGACAAGTTAAAGTTTTAGAGCATAATAAACTTATTTCCCATTAATACATTTGAAACGACTCTTTCTAAAGCCATATAATTCCATACTATATGTAAGGAGATAATTTGAAGTCCTAGAAAAACTTAGAACCCAAAGAGTTAATATTGAGTTTAACCCACACGGGAGGGCTGATGCAGTTACTCCAGCTCCCTGGGAAGTGTTCCGCCACCTAAGAGCTCTAGGAAGCCCCCCTCCCCAACCCAGAGGCCACCATTTCTCTGGGTATGCACCTACTCCCCCACTAACCCCTGAGCCCAGCAATACACACTCTGCCAGTAGGCAACCCCCTGAATCCTCCGGTGAGTACTGAAGATAACGGACAGCTCTGTCCTTTGGCCTTAGCGGTGTCTGACCCTTGCTAGAGGAATCTCGGCAACAGCTGGTGCCCTAAGGTGGTAACAATATAGTGCATCAGCATTTCCCCCTTATCTCTGCAACTCTCTCCTTCCCCAGGATCCAGCCAAGGACATGTTCTGGGAACAGTCGCTGCATTGTATTCAGAGCTTCCTCCCTTAGCCCTGATGACGAAGACTTTGTTCTGGGTCACATTCCACATGCTCAGATCCTTTCCCCCCAGGAAGTTTCTTACCCTTTCCCACCAGCTTCCTCTCCCCCGCAAAACACAACATCAGGCCGTCTCAGCAGGTTGTCCAGAGCCCCAGCTTGAGTTCACTTCCCAAGAGGCTCTTCTGCCTCCAAAGAACGAGAAATCCAGGCAAGTTGAATCCCCAGAAGAATTGATAATCCCAAGGAAGAGTACAGAAGAAGAACGGGGAAGTTAACAGGCAGAATCACGAGCAAGTACAGTCCTACAGAGGGGTGGCCGCAAGATGGCTTTGGATCAATGGGTACTTCACGCCGATACACAACATGGCTACAATGTAGGGCTGGGTGTGGGCACAGATGGCTCAAATATGATAAGCAGTTTATAATATTCACATTGTCACATAAGACCAGGTAAACCAGACTTGGGTTTTGCAACTTACATAGCCAAGTTCATGTCTTTGTGGCAACTCTACCGCACCTCTACCTGTTACCATTCAGTCCTTTGAGACATGAAAAGGGTTGTTTTTCGGCGCCCCTTGGCCCTTCCCTAAATGCTACATTTAAACTTCATCTTCACTTTTCAATGCTCAACCCATCCTGCTTTTAAGGACCTATTATTGTTTTGTATGAAACAAAATGATAAATATTGAACTTTGACACACCCTTTGTGCAACACTGATTCAACACCTACAAATGAGACATCTGTTTTGATTCAGTGTATGTGATAAGTCATACAGAGGAGCCACATTTTACGCAGGGATAGGGTCAAAAGTCAGCATGTAAAATAAAATCATGTAGCAGCTAAATTTGTTATTCCATTAAACTAATTTGGGATGCATAATTTTGTCTATACAGCCCTACTCAGGAATATATATCACTTTCAATGATTCCACTTCATGTAAGTGAAATGAAAAATATAATTTTCAACATTTTCTAATTTTGTAAGGAAAGAGAGTAAGAAGTTGGTATTCTTCGTCGAGTTCTGAATGAGGTAGCTGGTTTGCATTTAGAGTGCATGTTCTATTAAGAAAAAAAAACAAAACAAAACCATGTCTTTAAGGGCTAGCATCCCACAGAGAAGCAAGATGCTCCTCTCTGAGAATCACACAAGAGCTGAGACCACGCAGGGGAGCACCAGTTGTTGGTGATATGGTGGATGCACTATTAAAATGAATATTTGTGTCTTTCTCTCACTTTTATCTTGTTTTTATTGTTATGTAGGCTGTTGGTTTGCTAAGCCAAACACTTTTAGTTGAATTCCCATAAATTAAATGTGTATGTGTTTGAAATGTAACTCCACTGTAGAGGGAAAAAATGTGTATCAGGTTGATTACCCATCAATGTTTACATATTTGTCTATTTAATCTAAATATGAAGTTTGACTCCTTTTTACTAGGGGCTTGAATCTCCTATTGCCACTGCTGCATGCAAAAAGATGTCCATATACACATGTACATATGCATGCTAGTGTCACACACACATGCACACACCACCACCACCGAGGTGGCAGTGTATGAAACACACTGCCCGCCCTCCAAATCTCCAGTCAAGGTTTAATCAGCTTCATCCCACTCGTTGTTAAACCCCTGGGCATCTACAACCCTACCCTTGCCATGTGGCCAGATGTCTCATCTACTTCCTTGTGCCCCTGAAGGTACCTGCAGGGGTGTCTCTGTGGGCACTGAGCTCCTCCGGGGCCCCACCAGCACCCTGCCCTGGTCCAGGACCCTGCTGTGTGCTGAAGGCTCTGCTGTCCTCCCTGTGACCAGCACTTTTGCCATCGCCACCCTTCTATCCCTAGCACTGCTGGTAATCTCTATCGTTGCTGCATTTGCTGAGGTAACCAGGACTGCTGGCTGCCTCTCCCCTAGAAAAGCAAGAAAGAGAGGAAAACAAGACAGGCTTGAGTCCTAGTCAGAGTTCAAGGTCTGAATTCCTGGGTTATATGGAGTCTTGAAGATACTGCCTCAGGAGGGAAGGAGGGGGCCTTGACAGCAGAGGGCATATTTCAGGTTAGCTGATGATGGGAAAATCATTAACATGAAATAATAACAACAACAAACACTTACATACCCCTTAGAACACTCTAAGCACTGATTTAAGTGCCTGACACACATTAACTCACTTAAGGCAATGTTTTGGCCCCTTTCAATGTTAAGAACAATTTTGGTACCTGCATTGGCCTCCTAGCCCCACCGCAAACTTTCCAATAGGAGGAAAATCCCTTTCTCTCCCCTCATCAGCCAGAGTGACAGTTCTGTTCTTCCCAGTCAGGGCATACTCAGACTGCATATGGTTGATGGCTGGCTTCTCCCAAATTCTAGCAGCCCTAGATTGTTAGATTACAGTATAAAGTATAAGCTTCCTAGGAACAGATAACGTGTTCACAATCACTTTTTAAAACTTCTTTTATAATGAAAATGAGTAGGGGATGTTTATCCACACACACACACGTGCATGTGCATTTATACGTTTGTCTCATATACATGAGATACACATGAGATATATATGAGAAAACAAATATCATATATATTTTCAGGTATATATGAGAAAAACATATATAAAAAGTAGAGAGACGAGTATAATGAACCCTTATATGCCAGTCCTAATTTCAACCATTATCGACACGGGAATAATCCTGTTTCATCTATACCCCCACTCACAGGATTATTTTGAAGCAAATTGCAGACACCCTATTATTTCATCTATAAATACCTCAGTATGTGTGCCAGTTATCAATTTAACACTCTACAGCTCCAAACCCATCCTTCTTTGTTCCAATGTGTGATTTTGGAGCTGGACCCTAGAAACATCTCTCGTTTGCCAGCTGGCAAGATGTTAAGCTTTGTCGTCAGGGGACATCCGAGGGACGCTGGAAGAGGAAGGGGCGTCTATTCCAGGTTCCACTGTGCTCTCCCCTGCTTGCTCTTGCAGTCACAGGCAGCCAGAGCTCAGGAGCTGCACAGGGGTGCTCACCTCCCAGCGAGTTTCGGCAGCACCCAAATGGGTGGCTTCCCGGTGAGTTCTGCTGGCATCTCAGCCAGCCTCCCAGTGAGCCTAACAGGTGCTCAGCTGGGGTCTTCTCATGATTTTTTGTGTGTGTGTGTGTGTGTGTGTGTGTGTGTGTATACATCTATAGGTAAAACATTTCCATGATCCTAAAGTTATAGCTACAAAACAAAGAATATTTAGTGCAGTCTAGCTTTTATTCACATCTTCCTTTTCCTTTAAGAAATCATTTTTCACTGTCAATTCTTCCATTTTTAAAAATAAAAGCAATAATATTCACATTCCCCTTTCTTTAAAAAAAGGTAGCACACTTTATGTACTATTTTGTACTTTGCTTTTTTCCACTTAACAATATATCCTGAAAATCACTTCATAAATGTGGAGAGACTTCTACTGCGGTTGCTTAGTATTCCCTGAGTGAATGCACTGTACTGTCTTCAACCATCCCTTAACTGCTGGACATCTGAGTTGTCTCCAGTCTTTTGCTATGATAGGCAATGCTCCAGTGAACATGTCTTTTCATTTCTTTGTCAGAGTATCTTTAGTATTGCATCAGTTAGCTTTTGCTATCTATAGCACATTACCTCAAAACTTGGCGGCAAAAAGCAACAACATCATCTATGAGCTCAATATTCTGTAGGTCAGCAATTCTGGCAGAGCTCAGCCCTATCCTTCCTTCTGCTGTTCTCACTCATATGACTGAAGTCAGCTGTCAACTCAGGTGCAACTGGATAGTCCAAGGTAGACTCATTCACGTGTCGGCAGGTTGGTCAGCTGCTAGCCAAGATGCCACGAGTGGCCTCTCACTCTCTGGTAGGCTAGCTAGCACTCATTTATATGGTCTTGTGGCACTCTCAGGGTTGCAGGCACATCAAGAGAAAACAAGCCCCAGTGCACAAGTACTTTTCAGTCTCCTGCTTGCATTAGCTTTGCTACTGTGCTAGGGTACCCAGACAAGCCCTTTGTCATGGGGAAGCCGGGGACAACCCAAAGATACACATAAAGGCAGAGGTATCCTAGCAGTCATTTGCAATCTGCCAACAGGGACAGATCTCCAGAGACAGAGAAAAGAGTGTTGGGTCACAGGGCAAATTCAAATGTAAAATTTCCAAATCCCCAACCTCCTGATCCTAGGGATTAGAGTGTTTGTATTCCTTCCCACTACAAACAAAAGTGCCTGTTTCTCATCGTGTCACCAATAGAGAGACTATATTTTCAAACTTTTATATCTTTGTCAGTCTAAAAGTGAGTGATGGTATCTCCATGGCGATTTAATTTGCATCACTCAATAAGAATGAGGTTGAGCATTCTTTTCATATGCTTAGGAGCCATTTGGATTTTTTTCTGTGAACTGCCTATATTTCTTGTCCATTTTTTCATGAGTGATTGGTCCTCTCTACTTTTACAAGCTTTTTATATATTAGGACTATTAGCCTTTTGTCAGTGATATAAATTACAAATATTTTTTTTCCAATTTATCATTTGTCTTCATGCTTTTTTAACCATGCAACTTTCCTTTAATGTTTCCGGATTTTGAGCCATTGTTAGAATAAGTTTTATCTATTTCCAAATAATGGGGGAATTCACCCATGTTTTTCTAATATTTGTGTGTGTTGGGAGGAGGGGATCTAATTAGTCCAGTTTCCCTATCAAGATACCACCTGTGTTGTAGACTAAATTTCCTGAATTGGGTGCGTATTCAGTTGACATTTAAAGTATGACTAATTCCAAGTGAAAATGTGAATTAGTTAAATTCTGTATTCCTGTTTCCATCTCTGCCTCTACCTATAGCTGAATTCACACTCCCTTTTAAAACCAACTCAAACCCCATCTCCTGTCCACACTGTCCAGTGAGTCAGCAGGAGCCTCCCAGTTTCCATATTGCTAGGTAGCTGAAAGTACAAATTCCTGGTTGTGTGATCTCAGGCAAATTACTCAGTCCTCCTAAATCTTAGTCTTTTCATCGGTAATCTCTGAGGATAACAAAACCTCCCTCACAGGGTCATTTAATACAATCAATGAGATAATGCAGGGAACTTACTAGCATAGTACTGGCATACAGTAAGTGTGCAATCAATTATGGGTCATCCATTGAAGAAGTGGAAAGACCAAGCAATGAAAAAAGGAAAATACCTAAGACTGGGAAATGTGGAGCTTAATGCAGAAAAAGATTTGCTGGCAGTGATTAATATGAGTTGACATATACACGTGCACACAAAATGGGAAAGAATGCACAATTGTGTTTTCTTTAGTGTGTTTCATTCAGGGATGCTTCCCTATAGACTGGGAGTGGTGGGCTCTTCACTTGGCAAGGAGTTTTACACTTCTGAGTATGCCAATTCTGAATCCCTACCTGTGAGAAGAAAAGGCAGAAGCCTACGGAGCAGAAGACACCTCTGGTCAGTTCATACCTTAAGAAAAATCAGAGTTTTAGGCTCAAAATCTGCTAAATAGCTGAGCCCTAGTCCTGGCACTCCATCCCAGAGGACTTCATATCATGTGCTGCCAGGGGCTCCCCCTCCAACCCCTGACTCAGAGCTGCTCAGGGCAGAGTGGTATGTTCCAACTAGCCAACTCCTCCCAGCCACACTCACAGGACTGCAAGTCCACCTGCTCAGCTGGTCTCCATTCTAGCAGTTTCTACCCCAAGAGTCTAGGATGTCAGATGTAAATCTTGAGGGGAACAAAGGTATTAGTAAGGGCAGTGCTGGAGCTAAATTGAAACAAGGACACAGAATAAAAAATACCAAGGTCATGGAATTACATTTGTGAGGTGTGTGAGGGTGCCGGCTTTGGTTGTACTCTGGCATGGTTGAAACTGGAGTTATATAACTCAGTGAGGCAATCTAGAGCTGGCCTTGGTACGTGTGAGACTTTTACCTTTAGTTAAGCTAAGAGTGGTTTTTAAAATATCAGAAAGGTGACTGCCACTGGGGCCATGGGGAGGGGGATCCGCTTGGGAAGCTGCATGAGGAAAGTTTCTGGAGTGATGACAGTGTCCTACACCTTCACAGGGGTTGGAGTTACATGGGTGGCACAGGCATTCGTTAAAACTCACAAAAGTACACCTGAGATTTGTGCATTTCTTTGTAAATTTTACACTAAAAACTGCAAAACCTTGAACTTTAGTGAACAGGCATGCTGACATAGAGAAACATTTAGTGCACTGATGTCTGCAGTTTCCTTGAAATGTATTAAAAATGGACTAATGGATAGAATAGGATGAATAGGTGGATGTAATGAACACAAACATAGTCAGATGGTAATGATAAAATCTCTCTGGTGGGTACAGATGTTTACACAACAGTTCTTTCAACATGTTTGAAATTTCTCATCATGAAACGTTGGGGAAAGTTACCTAATGCTTTATCAGAAGCAAACCAGCAAACTCTGGACACACAGCAATCCTGAGGGCTGTCACTGGGAACACAGAGATCTTTCCAGTACCCTCTGCTCTCCCCTTGGCCACTGACCTCCTCCCCGACACAAACCCTGGCCCACACATCCTTCCTCCTCCCCTACACTTTCACAAGCATGCCCTCACCCTCTGGGCAAAGGTGAATGGAAAAACAGCACAGGGTACTCAGCTATCGGGCAGATTTTGTGATGAAGACTCAACCCAACATGCTCTCGTGGTAATTGTGGTAAATTGTCAGCAAACGTACTTTTCTGCACCCAGAAAAGACTGTAAAAGCTTGTTTAAAAAAAAAAACCTAATTGCAATTACACAAATTGCTTAATATTCCAGATTTTAAACTATAGAAAAAATTGTCTCCTACTAATGGCATGCAGAAATGACCCGTATTTGCCTCGTTTCCATTGCTCATGGGGAAAGAACATAACGTCGAGCCCTAGATACAGATGTTTTGCATACATTAGCTCACATAGTTCTCACAGCCCTGCCAGTATAGAGCCCCAATATCCTCATTTTATAATGAAGCTCCTGATCGTCATTATAAAATAGAGCCAGTAAATAGTAGATCTAGGACTCAAACCAAGAGCGCCTCAGCTCAAAATCATGTTCTTTTCACCAAAGCACATTGTCTCTGGCATTTAAAACAGGTTATGTCCTACAAAGCTAACATAACTCCAAGAACAACAGCAGTCACTTGGCCAGGATTTGACAAGATACCACTAGTAAAGGAATAAAATTTATAAGGGCAGTTTCGTGTTCTACTTCAACTGTTTTTACCAAACCACCACCCACCCAAAGGTATTTTTAACAGTTTACATTTCCCACCAGTATTATTGACAAAAGAAACAAGCATACAAAACTTAGCAACAATTCCCCTATTTTCTGTAGCTTTAGGGGCAGTTCAGGGTTTAATATACCTGCTTTAGTGAAGGGAATTTACTTTCAGCGTCAGTGTTGCCTGTTCATACATTAGAATTAAACAGATAGCCCTACTTCTCCTTAATGATCTTTCACATGATGCTTAAACCATCAAAAATTCCTATCCAATGGAATAATGGAGTCTTTTCCCCCACGTTAAGCCAGATTCCTAAACTACTGAAACAATATAGTAATCACCCAGTAGATGGCACTAGTTGTGCTAACTACCCTGTTTTTATTGGTTTTCTATCTTAATTAGTCCAGACTTAGGTAAGAGGTCTTACTCAGTTCCCTACGAGGGTTATAAATACTTGAAACAAAAGACTAGCCCCACATGGCAGTCAAATCATAACTTGCATATTACTCATTTATGGAAAATATTTATGGTATCCGCCTCTCTGAATAGAAGAGGATTAAGATCTGTAAGTGGTAGGTTCTGTAGGTATTCTCATCAATGTTTATCAGGCTTTCAGCCCCACTACTATTCAATCTGGCCAGCATCTCTCTACATAATAAAGTAAGGAACTGAGGAATGCTTTGGGGGATAGGAGGTAGAAGATGCTGCAAACAGATTTGCTGAAATAAGCAACAATAAAATCGATTTTTTTAAACAGAAATCTAGGGTGAAAAGGCTTATTTTAACTTTGACTTACATCGATCCAGAGGAAGCCAGGCAACTCCACTATGGATAACCTGTCCTTAACATATTCTATTTGAACCTAAGAGTTCAGCTCACATCCAGAGGCCGTCCTCAAACTGTTCTGCTTGGAACTACCCTGCTTTACCCATCAACTCTGACCTTCATAGGTATGTGCTTCTAAGCACAATTCTCCCACAGATTATAATCCAGAACCTTTGTATATTCTGGCCTCACAAAGATAAACTGGTATGTGTATCATGTATGTACACTTCAAAATAGTTATTTCTTTGGAATGGGAGATATCAAGGGCAGGAGACAAAAATCTTCAGGGACTTTGCTTCAAGTGCAGCTCTCCCAGACCTACGTTTCTAAGCTCTCCTCCTGGTAGAGCAGAGAAATAATCCAAACACCTGACAAGTTCCTGGAGAGAACTCATATGAGGTTTATAAACCATTCTTTGAGAGTTTTATTCAGTATCTATTCTATATGTGGACCAAGAAACTGGACTATCTCTTCCATGTCCAAAAGCATAAATTTTGATGGCATGAGATAGAAAAAAATGTACTCAAATTTTTGAAAACAGTTAAAGATCTGATTTTTAAAAACGTGTCAAAAGAAGGGAGGGAATACGGGGATATGTGTATAAAAACAGATGATTGAACTTGGTGTACCCCCCCCAAAAAAAAAAAAAGTTGTCAATAGTTGAGGCTGTCAGACAATAAACATGGTGTGACAGTGTGGACTGTGATGTGTCAACAGAGTCTCAAGAGACCTGGGCTCTAATATAATTCAACATCTAGTCCCCAAGTTTTCAGGAGGCATTGTTTTTTAAAGCTTTGGGAGCCACAGTAAGATTGTGTACTACCTATCAAGACTTTTAAAAAGACTTAAATGATATGTCTACTAGTCAAACTTGTTAAAATATTCATTTTCTCTACATCATACTGATTATCTCATAGTGGTAAACAGCTCTTCGTAACATCTTTGGACATAATGTTCTTAATGAGGAAACACACTGAATAAGTGGCTTGGCTTGTCAGATAATCTGGACTTGATTCTCTCTAGTCTGTGATCAGTGCTTTAAGAAACATCATCATACGTTTTTAACTCAGAAACCTGCAGTAATGTCGTCACAGTACTGGAAGACAAATTCTGGTACATTCCTAATAAAGCAAACCTTGAGGAATTTGGGAAAAAATTGAATACACCTGGAAAGTAAAATGTTTTTCTACCTTCTCCCTCAGGTCCTAACAACATACCATTCGTGAGAGTATTGTTTTCCCAAGGTCACAATTACATTTCCTCAGAAGCATACCTTAACTGTTACTCATTATGGCTACTGTGTAAAATGTAGGGCTGTTCACCCCAACATTTATTTAACAATTGGCTGGAACCCCAATACACTGATTTTTCACTACGGCCAAGTATATCTGCTTTTACCCATCATTAAACCTGTACCAGAGAATAACCGTGACGCTCTCCTTCTACAAATGTTCACCCTCATCAGACAGGGGATAAAACAAATTATGAGAAAGAAAAATAGATTAAAAAAAAAAAACAACAAAGGGCCATCATAGGGCAAGTTATCCCAAGAACAAGTCTAGACATAAGAACAGACGTTGGTTTGGAAAAGTGTTCCATGTTGATACTTCTTTTCACATGGTTTTCTGATTTGTCTCCAGAACCTTTGTGACTACATTAAAGTCTCCTAAGAGTCACAGCAGCCTAAAATTGCTTGGAGCAATCAGTCATTACAGTACATTATGATAGTTAATGGTATTACTAAGGTATAAGAAAAGGGAAGTCATGTCAGTAAATAAACTGGAATGTCAGATCCATATAAACTTTAACAACTGCTACTGTGTCTTAGGACTGATATAAAATACTCTCAATTTGCACCTTGTGAGAAAACTTTTTAGGGCCAGTTAACCACCTTCCTATACTTTAAGTGTTCTTCATGTATCACAGATTGCTTCTTTACTAACCTCACATTTATTTAAGTATCATTCCCTTGGCATTATTAGTATCAACCCAGAAAATTAAACATTCCTAAAATGTTAAATGATAAAAATACAAGTGACAAATACTCAGTGATATAAATATTTAGGGTAGCCTCAAGTTAAACTGTCCTCAAATTTAAAATGCAATTACTAAGACTACAGGAACAAAGGAAAAATGAGTTGATATACTATAGGAAAATCTGTCTAAATGTCCATGGGAAAGCATACTGCAGCCTTCACTGTTATACATCACCATCTGGCCTTGTGGGTTTCATCTTTCCACACCTGTACTGTAGCAACTCCACAAAGAACCTACCCGGACAGGAGGGCCCACCTGCCTAATAAGACTTCAGTCCACTTCAGAACTGGTTTGTAAAAACAAAGTGGGACCCAAACCTAGCAGTGTGTATTTCTACAGTAAATGGCTTTTGTTTCCAATAGGTGTTTAAACAAGTTGATAGCTGAAAGCACCAGGAAGGAGGAAGGTAGGAAACTTTCTTCCTCTTAACTTCTTGATGAGTACTGTCCAAGCAGGCTGGGAAGGCAAATATTCATTATGGATTGTAACACACTTTGCTTTGGTTTTGGTGGCTTCCCTTAAGAGAAAAGAAATTTGTTAATAAATGATAAAAAAAAAAAAACACAGAACGACAAGGTTAAATTATTGAGGCAAATGTCAATTACAAAGGTAAAACATAAGGTCTTTCTCTACTTAATCGCAACACGTTAAAGGGTAACAATACTTCCACAGCTACCCCTGCATTTTCTTCTATTCTTGAGGTATGATTAGACAACAAACATTTGACTGCTTATTATGAGCCAGAAATCATTCTAATCATTCACATGGAAAAATCTTAAAAACTCTACAAAGGGGTACTATTATTTACTTACTTGTTTTTATAGTTATGGACCCTAAGGCTTACAGAGGTTTCAAGCGGAATAACCTAACATCACAGGTGAAGGGAAAATCAGGCCAGGATTGGAAGCTCAGCAATCCATACCTGATTATTTTAATTTTCCAAACTCCAAAATTCTTTCTTTTAGAATCACCTTTAACACTAATCGCCTACAAATAACAGCTTTAGTGCTCCTACATCTGCTTAGATTAAAAAAAAAAAATTATGTACCAATTAAAATTTTTTTTTACTCCAAAACATTTGCAATTCTGTGAACATCTTAGGAAAATATTAGTCACAAAGCCAAATTAACTCTAATCATCAGTATATGAATAAACAAAACACTTATTTCTGTAACATACAATCCCCAGTTACTGAAGTACTATAAACAATAAGCTTCTTGAGATTATTCATTATTTCGTCTACCCTTAATACTATCCACACAGTGCCTAGTATGTGGCATGATGAAGTCTCTGTTAGACACACTGGATTAGAACAATATCTGGCACAAATTTTTATATTCAAATGCTATGGCACATCCAGAAAACAAAGTCTACTGAAATTATTTTGTTATTTGAGGTGGGGGAAAAAAGGCAAAGTGACAAATACAGAGCTAAGCAGTCACCAGGCTGAAGTCACCATTACAATTACAATAAAATGTACTGGCTCTCCGCTGTAAATCACTAAAACAGCAAAAATAAGGTAGATCTGTTAACATTAATGCAAGTTTTATTCACGAGATATGTTGAAGAAGAGTTTAATTCCAACAAAGGAAAAATTTACCAGTTATCCACCCTACAGTAAACAGTGGAACTGGACACCATTTACACACATAAATAAATTCTACCTTTACATTTCTAAATAAAGCTGTATTTGCTTCTTTGAGAGAGCCATTTCTTAACTTTTGTTGATAAGGCTTTGTGAACTGTGTTCAGAAACTCTGACAATAAACACACACACATACCCTTCAAATAAAGTACCTAGGATTTTCACTCCAGACTGAGCTTCTGCAAGTACCTAGGACCCTATAAATTAAGACTGCGTATTTCTACATAAATTCAATTTGAATTGCCTTCACTATAATATTTATCTACCATAATTTGTAAAAATTAGATCAATGTTCATTATGACTTCGTAACTCCCTCAAATTAAACTTTAATATTTGACATGGTAGTCTAAAAAAATAAACATTCAAGGCCTCCGTTTTAAATTTCCATTCAGTGTAATGCACAAAGCTGATAAATATTAATAGGACTACCCTAAAATAAAGTAAATGTAGCTTTCTTCTAAAAATTTCTTGTTATAATACAGATCACATTCTATTCCATAATTCTGATAAAGAATGTTTTTTGGTAACAGAACAAGAGTTTAGGATGATTCAGTCCTTGGAAAATCTCAATGGCAGTCACTCAATGAAGAAGTCAATCATTCCCGGAGTCGCGAACACGCAAAACTGCTGTCAGCATTGACTAAGTTTTTGTTTTTTTGGTGGTTATTGCTTTAGTTGGCAATATCTGTATTTAAGACAAAAGAACATCTTCCACTAAGCCTTATTTTAAATATTACAAAATGTATATAGAAGATAGACTCATAGAGGCTAAATGCTGATGTCGTAAGTAACTCACCCAAGAAATGGGTGCAGGTTTTTTAGAGGATATCCAAAGATCTTTTTGCTCTAAAAATAAATGCCCCTGTTCTTCAGAGTGTTCCCATTCTTCAATAGGAGACTCAAGCAGCTTAATAGCTCTGCTATAAAAAACAAACCACTCTTGTTAACAAACCAAAAACGTGAAAGGAAACAGATAAAGGATAGTTTTCACAGTTAACAATAAATAAAAGTGCAATAAGTGTTCAAGTAGGGCACGCAGTTTAAAAACTACATGTGCGTATTTGGCATTGGTCATCTTTTAAAGGCTCTCCGAGGGTCCCTGCCATTACTTATTGTGGTCATGACTGTTTGATTATTAGCTGTTCCTGGTAGCTGTGGATTTACAGGTCCCCGGCCATTGCTTCTACCAGCATATGAAAATTGGCATCCCCTTGCTTCTGGGCCAGTTTGAACCCCGTTTCCTAAAAAAGAATATAAAAAATCATCACCATTTTCAAATAGAAGTACACCTATTTGAAGTTGTAGCACATGCTGTTAATGCTTACAAGTAATATTACAGAAAACAAACACCTTTATTTTTAAACTACTGGAAAAAACTCAGTGTGAGTTCTAGGTTTTTCCAAATGTATAATTACTGTAAATATAGGATATCAACTTGATGCTTATATTAACAGGGAGAAGGAAAAAGAGCAACTTGGGCAAAAGAATGAGAAATTAATGAAGTAGGAAAAAAAGCATAAAAAATGCACTACCTACATTGTAAGGGAAAAAGAAAAGGCAAAACAGTATATAAGTATTGGCATTTGGTTCAAATAAGGTTAACAATGTTTTAAAAGAGACAACGTAATTCTAACTTTTTAAAGGAAAACACAAAGCGTCCCACAACGTCATGATCATTAGCTGTGTCAAAACATGTAGCCAACAGGTCAAATAAAACTTTGGCCACCCTAATGAACTCCAATCACAAAAGACTTTTCCTCTGGTTTTTAACAAAAAAGACTTCAAAAGACCTTTAACAAGGATGCAAGAACCACTGATCTTTGAGGGTATTTGAGAGGTAAAGGCCAATCTTTTAAAGAGGCAGCTATCAACATGTGAAAAATTAAGGTAAGCATCAATCTGAAGATAAACTGCTTTCAATACACAAAAATAACCAGTTATTCTGCATCTATTATAAATAATCACTAGATTACAGAAATTTTGAAAAAATCAACAGAAAATAAAAGTATCACCAAAACCTAGATTTCTTATTATTAGCCAATATTCACCACTGCATTCCCAGTAACTGGTCCAAATGTTTAAATACAGAATGTGCTCAATAAATTAGCTTAAGAGGGAATCTGCTTTCTAGAAAAATCAGTTATTTGAGAATTCCTTCTTTCACAACAGTTTCCCTTTTAGTACTAATTTATGCCTAAAGACAATTTTTTCCCCTAAATCTTTCATTACATTTCTTTAATTCTTATACCTGATCACAAATATGCAAAAAAAAAAAAAAAAAAAAAATCTTACCCACTGGTCCAAATGTACCTGTACCCATGTTACTATTCATGGAATTATTCTTCTGTTCATTGTGTGCCTATCAAAAAAAGGTTTTAATTTAATCAAATGAAGTTTTTTTTTTTTTTTTTAAACATAACATGTATTCATTCTTTTTTTTAACTTTCAAGGTTTTTTTTTTTTAAACAATTTAAAAAGATTTATCCAAGTCCTTTCAGTGTTAAAATATTCAGCAGTGTTTCCAGACCTTTCAGAGCTTCTGTTAGGTCTCACATCTTCCTGATACTACTCCCCGCTCCTCTAAAGTGCTAACCTCCTAAATGGCACATACAGTCATCCCTCAGTATCCCACAGGGATTGGTTCCAGGACTCCCCAGATACCCAAATCTGAAGATGTTGAAGTTTCTTGTCTAAAATGGCGTACTGTAGTCAGCCCTCTATATAAAAAGGTTCTGCATCAGCAAATTCAACCAATGCAATCCCAGTTGGCTGAATAATCCACGGATATGGAGGGCTTACTATATATTTCATGTATGATACTACAGATACCTAATACAGACTCACAAAACATATAGAATGGAAATGACTTTAAAAAGATTCTTTTTAAAATTGTCTCCATTATACTTAGGGTACGAAAAGCCTGGCAACCTAGCCATAGATTTATTGTACACAGTCAAAATTAGCCTAATCATAAAAACAGACAATACATTTGGATTAATTACCCCTTTGTTCTGTTGTCCTCGATAATCTGGGTTAGGTTCACTGAAATTTGGCACTTCTGAATAAACCATACAAAATCTGAAAGACAATAAAGAACAATTTGAATGACTTCTGAAGTAATCAACCTTTCTTTATATAACATGCATAACTTACAGGAATAAAGAATTTAGATGTCAAATGAATTAACCAAACAGCAACATGCTAACTCTTCACTTACAACAAAAACTTCCTAAATGCTTATGTTTCATTTAAAAAAAAAAAAGTCAAATATTTGATTGCCTACAATGTTTAAAACATTCTATTTTGTATTTTAATTCTTCTTCTGTACTGCAAAAAATAAATGTCAAAGATCAAGGACACAGAAACACATCTTTGTCCTGTTTTTCCACATAGGCTGATTGATGCCTCTGAACCATGTTTAGGGTTCCAGAGTGGTTTTTCCAGCAGTGGTGATGGATTTGCACTGATCCACTCACACACTCGCATCCAGTCCCTCTTTGACCAATCGCTGTGAATCTGCAAAGATAACCATGCAAGGTTAAAAGTGGATTTTGCAGGCATGAGTAAAGACACATGGCTATCAAGACAATGGTTTATCCCAATGCTTCTTATCAGCTGACTATGGTATATATTGATTAACATTACACATAAGCATTTTCCTAGCTCCTCAACCCACAAATAAATTAGAACCAGCTTTGGTAACTCCTAGACTGACCCTGACAAAGTCACTATGTATTGAGTGACCTCCAGTGGTTCTTCACATAACTGACCTCCATTATTATAAAT
This sequence comes from Hippopotamus amphibius kiboko, assembly GCF_030028045.1. Taxonomy (NCBI): domain Eukaryota; kingdom Metazoa; phylum Chordata; class Mammalia; order Artiodactyla; family Hippopotamidae; genus Hippopotamus; species Hippopotamus amphibius. Next base: position 111,664,277 of record NC_080193.1, read on the forward strand.
ACTTCTCTATACATGAAGGTTGGGACAGGATACTCAATCTTTCTGTAATATTTGATCCTAAGACCTTTCATAACACGTTGTTCTAATACTACTCTAAATACGAACATACGTGAATCCTAATCTTCCTCCTAGCGAAAGCAAAGTGTTACCAGTTTCCGATCTTTAAAAGCTAGCAAGATTGCTTACTTTTCCCAAATTATCTTATTCCTGCAGTGTAGAATACATTCTTCCTTTATTTTATTTATTTATTTTTTGGTGCCATTTGTGGCTTCTCTCTTTAGATATCCTCTATTTTGACAGGCATTAAGCAGACGTCTTAGGTATTAACCAAACAGAAGGACTTTATGATTTAGCTCATTGCCTACACAATACGTTATGAGTACATCCCAAACGCCTAGTCCAGCATGGAGGCTGAATTACCTTTACACCCCTAGAGAGGATGGTTCCTCCAAGTCAGGGAGGAGATTACCAGGGTAGTAGTTTATGGAAGCTCGCGTTGCGGCTGCCAGTATGGTACCTAGACTGTGGATAAATACAGGACTTCAATTGTCATTGCTGCAAGTCCTTTCACATATGGGTACATATTCACCCACAAACAGAGAAAATGAAAAATTAAACTTATGGCCTAAAACCCATACCCAGCTTCTTAACTGGCAATTCACTAGATGACAGAACTTACTTCAAATGGCACTGTGACACCTGAGAGATATACATTCCCAAAGCCTACAGAAATGGTCCCACTGGGGATTGTCTCAAGTGCAGCTTCCTAATGCTCTTTGCCAGGAAAAACTGACATTCTCAACTACAGGAAACGGTATTGATAGCTGTTCAACTAGGACATACATGCAAAGTTAAGGTGCTGCAAGCATCCAGCCTACCAGTCAAAAAGTCAAGGGAGAGGTTTATAGTTTATACCTACCACTTACTCTGTAGATATTATTTGTAATTTATTCAGCTATATGAAATGCATCTTAATACTCACTCCCCAATTTTCTGAAGTTCTCCGCCCCTTCCAGTATAAAGTGTCAGACATCCTTTCCACATGGATGCATACCTAGAAAGAAAGGAAACATCAGTTCTATGGAAATATGTATATTTCCTTCTACTTAAATCAAATAAATCTTTATACTATATTTTTTGTATTGGGGTGCAGGTGGGGCTCAAATCCTGTGTCTACCATTTATTAACCTGTTACTTACTAAGAATAATGTGAAGAAAACTACTGCCAAATTTTGACATAATCATCTAAACAATAACTAACCCCAGAGAACAGAAGCCTTTTTGCAAAACAAGCATTGCTATACTCCAAAGATCACATCTTCAGTCAAGTAACACAGGGAGAACTTTCAAACTGCAGAGATTCGGGCAGAAATTACCTTTCAATCACAGGACATATAAAATCAACACTCTAGCATTTACCTTTACATCCATGTACTTGGTCTACCAGATACTGATATAATAGTTTTTCCTTTGCCTTATAAAACACAGAGGCTAGTATGTGTTATTCCTAAGCTACTGACAATTTACTAAAATTTAACCAAGAGGCTAAAAAACTAATATCACAAATCTTTCGCTTAGCTGCTTTTCCAAATTCCCGATTTTTAGCAACAACTTGGCTGAACAATTATTTACTCTGAACAACTTCGAATGCAGACAGCATCATTAGATAAGATAATCCTATACACAAATCTAGGAAAAAGGTAAGTTAATCAATATTATAAAATAAGCCCAAGGCTTGGTTTTCAGTGGTTCTTTGCACAACTGCTATGGTAACTTCATGATTTAGAAAAATAAATTATAACCAAATATTGTTTAAGTTTGGTGATAGTTCATCTTTTAATGCAGGTTAATAAAAAGTTTACAGTTTCACATTATATATTTCTCTTCATTTAGTAAAGGTTATTTATTAAAGACTTCATCCACCACTTTCAAGTTAACACAAAAATTGACTTACGAGACAGCGCCCTACTATTTCACTTTACTAAAGTAAAAATTAATGCCCATGTTGAAAGAACATTTGAAGTTACAACTAAAACATTTGACTTCCACTTATTTTAGGAATGAGATTAATGTTTGCAGAGTTTTCTGATATGCATGCCAATATTCAAATTACCATTATTGAGATGTTTACCTTTCTTCAAAAGCTACTTCTCTTAGATTCAACTAGAATTTAAGGGACTTATAATGGGCCAGACTCTGCTGGATATGTTACTTTAGGAAGTAAGGTATAATTACTCCCATTTTACAGAAAAGGAAGTTGAAAAAGTATAACTTCAAGGTCACACTGAAGTTAGAAAATAGTAATTTCTTCGGTTTTGAATTTTCCTTTAAATTGGACTCCTCAGTAACTATACACCTTAAAATCCTATAGATGTTATATGGCTACTGACTTAGTTTTTCCACAGTTTTTTTTGATGGACACATCTATGTATTTTCTGTGACTACAAAATATGAAATAATTGAAATGAGATGCTATTTACAGTGTATAAAATAACTTCTAATCACTGGATGAGATACTTTGGCAGCCAAAAAACCTTAATTATGCTAATTCTCACCATACCCTCTGAGACAGAAATTCTCATTTGCGCAAGTTTAAGATGTGGAAGTTTAAGACATAACCAGTGTCATAATGAGTCAGTGTATGAGAAAAAAAAAAGTCGAAGTCCTGACTCTCACTTCCTTCTTTGATGATACTCTGCCTCACTTCCTGAAGATGTTGTAAGACCTGTTAAAATACTATCAAAAGGCTCTAAGCTCCTACTTTCAGGAACTTTTCCTATAGTTATGACCAATGAATTATTACAATTCTACTGACCACAAAGCTTTCAAAATCTATTTTTAAGACTCCCTCTGGCATTTTACCTTCCTAAGATAAAGACTTGGTAAATCTTTAAAGGCAGTCTAATTACTAATCAAAAAAACCAAAAAACCCAAAAAAAACAAAACAAAGGTTGTACTGAATTATTTTTAAAAGCCAATCTGCCAACTAACTCTTTTGGACAGAAGTATCATAGACATCTTTCCACCAAACGTTTTCTGCACATCATTTTGGTTTCTGTACAGCACTGACCTTACAGAAGTAGGCACAAGAAATCATTTTCGAGAATGTGCCTTCCAGATATTGTAAAATTCCTCTCTTAACTTCTACATCCGAGTAGAAATCTGATACTACAAAACCTGCTAAATTCTCCAGCTACAATCTCAATTTATGTTCACATTGTCTAAATGAGTATACAAATAAAATACCGGCAGGATTTCAAAAGTTATTAAAAAGGGGGGAAAGGTTGGAAAAAAACTGAGTGACAACTATATTAACTAGTTTATGACAAAGATGAAGTATTGACTATGTTAGTTTTAACAATCTACTAAAAAGATTCAGTAATCCCATAACAGTATTTAAAAATCTACTCAATCTGTAAACTGCGGGTGGGGTTGTTTAGATACCCGACTGAAATTGACTGCTTTTAAAGGCAAAGGTGTTTCATCCCAATGCCGTCCACCACCTGAGGTTAAAATCGAAGGGGCTCAAAAATCCTCGGAGTGGGCCACAGACAAGACGGAACTTCAGAACTTGCCACGGTCCGGGTGTCGGCCAATTCCGATTCTGCAGACTCCTACTTAGGAGGCACTCTCATCCCCCAACCCTTTTAGGAACACCTACCCTCTGGTCAACCGAATAATATCCCCTGGCTGTATAAGACCTCCGATTTCATCCCACACGGAAATAGTGATGCTGCCCGTTTTATCTGCTACTTTGCATGATCTCACTTCATGGCCGTCTTTGGTTTTGGTCACGCGTCCTGTAACGATTTAAACATCAAAAGGAGGAGGGGTGTATTAGATGATGATAATGACTTCCAAAAAACTAACTCCTCCTCCGGGATCAAAAAGCACCTGGAAGGTGGGAAGAGGTCGAGCCCCGCGTTCTCGCCGCTGGTAGGCTGCGGCTCTGGCAGGGGCCCGCGGGGCCACGTGGATGGGGGAGGGGAAAGGAAGCGGAGGAAAGGGGGAGGGGAGCCCCCAGCTCGCGGTGGCGGCGCCCTTCCCTCCTGTCCCGGGACGCACAGAGGGCGGCGGGGCGGGCTGCAGACCCCACTTACCTATCTCCAGGACAATAAAGACGACATTTAAGTTTTTCAGTCCGGGCTTAATATCTTTTATAAAAAGAGGGGGGTCGTTGACCCCGTTCATATTGAGGCAGGTGCGGCTACGCTGCGGAGGCTTGAGTGGGGAGCGAGCCGGACAAAGCTTCCCACCACCCCCGGGTCAGGGGCGAGAGCGGAGGGGCGACCTTGGACCGGGGTGGCAAGAGAAGGGGCAGAAAGCGGTTAGTCAAGGACCAAGCAAACCGGTCCAGACGGCACCGAGCCTAAAAAAAAGGGAGGGGGGTAGAAAGAGCTCACAAGTTTAAGAGAAAAAAAGACGAACCACTCCGCACACCAACCCCGCTCCCATCGGGGCGACAGGAAGGCAAGCGCGAGAACTGCCCCCTTCTTTGGATAAAAGGAAGAAAAAAAGCAAGAGGACGCCTCTGCCCAGAGTCCCGCTCACACACACGGGCGCGTGCCCTGTCTGTCCCGGGCTCCGGGGAGAGACGGGCTTTGACAGCGAACCCGAATCAGAGATCGAGCTACCGGCGCACCCAGCGTCCCAAACACCGACTGCGGAACGCGCCCGCGCGCCGGCTGAAGCCCCGGGTCGCCCCGCCCATTGTGACGTCACAAGGCGTCGGCACACCCGACGCCCCGCCCTCCAGGCTTTGGGGAGGGGAAGCCAAGAGGTGGAAACCGGCAGGCGACGCCCGCGCAGGCTCCCCCGCTCCTCCCCGGCTGTCAGCGCAGGCCCCGCCCCCTCAGCCATCCAATCGGCTCTCGGCCCCGCCCCACCCTCCTCCTGCTTCCGCCGTCTCTGCGCAGCGTCAGCTTTAGCCTGCGTAGTCTTCTTTCTTCAGGTTTCTGCACGTCAAGCTGGCCAACTTCTGGGTTTTCTTGCATTTTTTTTTTCCCCTCAGAGTTCCGTTCTCCACCACTTCCCTTTAGTTTCGTAGTCACGGGGAACAGTTGCTGTGTTTTAGGACCCCGTAGGTACGTCGAAAAGTATGCAGTAGAGTAAGAACAAGGTTCCGGAGAGGGTGGCTGGTATGAGTTGAAAGAAAAAAAAGGTAGGGATGGGTCCAGCTGTAAGGCTGGAATTTTAGGGCCGGAAAGGAAGTTAGAGATGAACTCAGCCGCCTCTTGTAAGCATATTTAAATTGAGATCCAGAAAGGTGAGGTAGTTTGCTGAAGGTCACCCAGCAACTTTGTGAGCAAGCAGGACGTCAACACAAGTTGTCCAGCCTGGTCTTGGGGCTTTTCACTCTATAATGCTAGCCAAATAGACAAGTAGTTAAGTTCCTTTGCAAATTTATTATTCTTCCTTATCCTCACACATCCGCTTCCCCTTTTTGCTTTTCCGTATGCTTGTTTTTTTAATAGATTATTTTTTAGAGCAGTTTTATGTTCATAGCAAAAGTTGGAAAGAAAGGTAGAGATTTCCCTTATATTCTCTACACCCACACACGCATAACCTCTACCCATTATCAATATTCCCCCCAGAACGGTACCTTTGTTGCAGCTGGTGAACCTACATTAACACATCATCACCCAAAGTCCAGAATTTACATTAGGGTTGGTTCTTGTTGTTGTACATTTTATGGTTTTGGACCAACGTATAATAACATGTATTCATCATTATAGTATCATACAGAGTAGTTTCACTGCCCTAAAAATCTTATGTGTGCCACCTATTTATTCATCCTTCCCTCTCCCCTAACCCCTGGCAACTACTGATATTTTTACTGTCTTCATTTTCCAGTATGTCATGTAGTTGAAATCATACAGTATGTGGCCTTTTCATATTGACTTCTTTCTTTCACTTAGTAATATGCATTCAGGTTTCCTCCAGGTCTTTTCATGAGCTGTCAACTCATGCGCTTGTTTTCATACATCCAAAACAACTGTGTAACAACAGTGGGAGACCCTGAAACATTATAACCTGGGGAGGGAATAGATGAATACAGTTTTCTTTATGTTGTGTAGTGAAAAGGGCATATGCTTTAGAAACAAACCGAGGTTTGAACTATTTACTAGCTGTGTGACCTTTAGGACAACTGATTAAGCTTTTTAGTCATAATTTAATCACCTGAAAATAAAAGGATGTCTACCTCACTGAGGACTGCATGGGCTCATAATAGTGCCTAGCAAATAGTAGATACTCAGTAAATATTTCCCCCTTGCCTATTTTCTATGATTAAAGAAAAGGAGATAATAATAGCTTAAGCTGTGATTACTTAATCGTTTCTACAATTCTATGCGGTAGTTGCTAGCTATTATCCCCATTTTACAGATGACGAAATTCACCTGAGACCACGTAGCCAGAGAAGGCCAAACTGAGTTTTGAATCTAGGCAATCTTGACCCCAGAGCCCTCTGGCCTAAAGGTAATTTTTAGACTTAAATTACAGTGGTGGAATTATGAGTCAAAACCAGACTAAACAAAGTGTTAGCAGCAAGATATAGCTATATCTATAGGGCTTTAGAGGATCGTCTGATTAACTGTTTGAGATGGTAACAGATATGTTGAGAAGAATATCAGAAGATTTGTGTGACAGAAGACTTAATTTTTCTTTGAATCTTTCTGAATATTTTTAGCTCAACCACACCATTTCCCAAACATCTGCAAACAAATAGCATAGATATATTACAGCACAAGAAATGAGTTTCAGCGATAATCACAACATTAGCAGGGGAGTCAAGACATTCTTAAGGAAGCAGAAGCTTTCAGTTCATGGACAAATAAGGTCCAGTGTGCCAAAGAAACTGGTGTAATGCTGGCAAATGATGTAAAATAATATTATAAGCATGATTTCAGTATCCAACAAAACAAATGATGGAATGTGTCAGTTAATGGCAAAAGCACATCCAATTTCAGGGTTCCCATAGACTCCCAATCTGAATCAGAAGCTCTCATTCTATCATGATTATCTGATGTGACTTGATGTTTCAACTAAATTTTCTCAAGCTATATTCTTCAACGGACAAAATTCTCACAGGAGCAATATGTAAAATCAGATGCTCCTTTTTTTTTTAAGGTTTAACAAGATCTTTAAAATGTTATCAATGGACAGTAAACCAATTAAGAATGTTCAGCAGAGCCATGGCCCAGAGTTTGGGCAAAGAAACTGGGTCATTTGTTCCCAGAAAGGGGATTAGGTAGGACCGCTGAAACCAATTTTACAAACATTTATAAAGAGGGGACACTTGGGAAACCAGCCCATGAAAGCAGAAGCTGGTGCTCAGAGGCACAGCCCAGCCCTGCCCTTCCCCCACAGTACAGAATTCAGTGGAGCATCTCTCACTTCCTTCCCTAGCAACTCAGCAGTTCTCAGAAAGGAAATGGCAGCAAGTGCTTTCTCATTCACTAAAACTAAAGGCAGTCTTGAGAAACAAGATAGTGTGAGCAGTTCAGGAACTCTTCAACCCAAGTCAGTTGGTTTAAACGACCCTTGATCACTCCTCAAGGGTGGTGGTTAATTTAAAAAAAAAAAAAAAAAAAAGGAGATGTCTAGAAGAGCAACTGTTGCCAGCCAGATAATCTATCCTAATATTACCATTCAGTGAAATAAACAAAGATCCATCACCCTGCCCAACCAGTTAGAACATGATGACGATATTGCTAATTCTTTACTATATACGCGAGATTACTTCGTGGTCTTGCTTCTAAGACTGCTGTTCTGTGGGCTTTCCTCATTTTCATAGCCCAAACATAGACTTATTCTGAGATGATGAGAGGTTTATGCCCAGAACCTCAACATCACTACTCCATGTAAAGAAGATATTGCTTAGTGAGATCCCGTACAACATAAAAGGGCATCCATTAGAATCTAGTGCATAGGTTTGCACACCACCCACTACCCATGCTCACTACTAGGTTCTGATTTCTGGGACCCCAATGATCATTTTCACTTTCTTTGTACTATCCATCTATTTTAAAGTATTATGACATCAGTAAAACACCTGGCCAAGTACTGTTTGATACTAGACATATTGTATGGTGAACTTAAAAAATAAAAAAAAATTAGCAAGAACTACAGTGCTCTCACATTACAGAGATAATCCACTTTGTAGCATAATTGGCAAGGTCAAAAAAAAAGGTCTTTTCTTAATCTTCTTTAAAAAATTTAATCAAAAGCCTCATAAGTAATGATTAGTGATATTTAAACACAAATCATCCCTATAATGATAAATGCTGCCACACATTGAGCATTTGCTCTGTGCCACGCATTTTACACTTAAAAGCACTTTATGCTTATTTATATATTACTTAATAATTCATGTAAAGTGAATTTTCTCACTTTATATACTAAGTTATGAAGCTGGAATTTAAAACCAACTGTCTGTTACATACAATGATCTTTTCTCCAAAACAGGTTATTTTCCCTGAAAAGTGCATTTCTTTGGTTTTTGAGGTGGGTAATTGGATTTTCTTTTTGAAGGTTTATAGTTCATAGTGATAAGTGCAGTAACATTTTATCTGATCTTCAGTGTCTAATTGTGTGGGGACAGTAAAGTTAGCTTGTGAGAAATAACTTTGTAGTTTCCCTTAGGAAGAAATGCATCCCTAAATGGGTTAATTCAACTCAGCTACATTATCTTTTTAATAACAAAGAGAACGACTTTGGCTTCTGTGTTCTAAAAAGTTTCCTTCAAGTGGGCAAAAATAGCTGCCTGAATTTGTTGTTTATTCAGCTGAAAAAACAAAATATTATTGACAACTGACCAAACTCAAAATTAATAAAATTATTTTTTTATTGGTGGAAAATTATCTAACTGGAGTATATATCATACACATTATACTTAAAAGGATATTGTAGAAAATGCTACAAATCATGCATACAAAGTGAGCATAAGAAGGCTTCTGTAGGATCAAAAGTCCTTTTCTTTCTATATACCTAGATGCTTTAAAAAGAATTACTTGCTATTTGCTAATTTTTCTCAGTGTCCTTTATTGCTATAGACTGAATATTTGTGTCCCCTGGAATTTGTATGTTAAAATCTAGTCCGGCCCCCCCCCAAAAAAAAAGTCTAGTCCCCAGTGTTTTAGTATTTGGAGGTGGGGCCTTTGAGAAGTGATTAGGTATAGAAAGCAGAGCCCTCATAAATGGGATTAATGCCCTTATAAAGAAGACCTGGAGGAGCTCCCTTGCCCCTTTCACCAGGTAAGTACCACAACAAAAGACAGATGTCTGTGAACCAGGAGGCAGGCTCTCACCAGATACCAAATCTGCCAGTGCCTTGATCTTGGACTTCCCAGACTCCAGAATTGTGAGATATTTATATTTCTCAATTTCTATTGTTTATAAGCCACCAGTTTATGGTATTCTGTTATAGCAGCCCTAACGGACTAAGACATATATAAAAATAAATAAACAAATGACAATTTAAAAACACAGCTCTCCTGATTTCAGAGTCCTGTTTCTTGCTCACATACATTAAGTATGAGACAGTTTCCCCTAACATCATGCCTGATACCTGTTGGAGTGGAGGACTTGATGACTCTTTATGCAATTTTGATTATCTCAGTCTCTCTATAATAAAAATATATACCTTAAAAATTTTTTTTTACAGTGTACAATTTGATATTTTTTTCTCATTAGTAATGTGTATATGGCAATCCCAATCTCCCAATTCATCCCATCCCAACCTATACCTTTTCTTATTTTAGAGCATTGTAAAGCTGACACGTGCTCTTCTTTCACACACATGCACAGGCGTGCACACCCCCCCCCCCAATAAATCACTAGGAAGAGACAGCAGATATTTCCCATACCCCATATAAGAGGTTTTCCCGTATGAACATAGAGTATCCCACTTGGAAGGATGTTTACAGATAATGTACTCTAACCCCTTCATTTTGTATGTGAAAGAATACAGGCCCAAAGATGTGAACAGGATTACCATCTATAGCCCCAATGAATTAATGGATCTCAGTTCTAATCATCATAGGCCACTAATATCATGACAAGAGGTACAGCTAGTCCAAAGCAATTAAATCAGCATCTCTGAAGGTGGAATTCAGGCATCAGTATGTTTTACAACCCCTCAGGTAATTATAATGTGCAATCAAGTCTGACAACCGGAGCAGGTTAGAAGAGATTTTTGTTGCTGTTCAGAATATTTTCTTTGTTTTTCATATACCTATTAATACTCTGGAATAATACATATTTCCCTTATACCGGCCTAGGAAATTCTACATTGAGATAAATTTCTAAAAGTGAAATTACTCAGTATATAATTAAGATTTCTGATAGGTATAGTTGGCCTTCCACATCTGCAGGTTCTGCATCCAGGGATTCAACCAACCTTGGATGGAAAAAAAATTTTTTTTAATTCCAGAAAGTTCCAAAAAGCAAAACTTGAATTTGCTGTGCAAGAGCAACTATTTACATAGCATTTACATTGTATTTTTAACTATTTACACAGCATTTGCATGGTATTAGGTATTATAAGTAATCTAGAGATAATTTAAAAATATATGGAGGGATGTGCATAGGTTATATAAAATAGCATAGTATTTGCCATTTTATATAAGGGACTTGAGTATCCTCAAATTTTGGTATCCATGTGGGGTCCTGGAACCAATCTGCTGCAGATACCAAGGGAAAACTGTATCATTAAGTTACATTTTAGGAATTTTGAAGAGATTTACACTCCCATTTGCCCTTTGTGTGTTCATTGAACATAATTCATTAATTTATTCAACAGATCTTTATTGAACAACTACTATGTGCCAGCAGTGGGACTGCATCAGTAAAAAATAATATGAACAAAAATCCCCAACTTTGTAGAGTTTACATTCTAAGTAGACAGGCAAGAGACAAAAAAATCAGTAAAATTATATAGTACATTAGAAGGCGATGAGTACTAAGGTGAAAAATGAAGCAAAGAAGGGGATAGGAATTTAGCAGGAATGGCTAAAGAGAGTGGGTGAGGAAGATGATATTTGACTGAAGATACAAAGGAGGGAAGGGAGCCATTGAAAAGGTCAAGCTACCTGGCTTTTTCCAGGAACAGTAAATAGGCTGCTGGGACTGAAGTGGAGTGAGCTAGGAGAGAGTGTAGAAGATGAAGATGAGGAGAGGGCATATCATACATGAGGACTTTGGAATGTGTTCAGCAAAGACCTGACATGCTAATCTGACTTAACAGTATCACTCTGACTGCTGGGTGGAGAACAAAAGGAACAAGTGTGAAAGTAGGGAAATCAGTTAGGTTATATATTAATCCCTGGAGATGTGCACTGGCTTGCACCAGGGTGGGAGCAGTGATGATGGTAAAATGTGATCAGCATCTCAATCTATTTGATAGAGCCAACAGGTTCAGTCTGGTTGGAAGTGGAGTATGAGAAAATGAGATGTTAGATATGACTTTCAAACCTATGGTCTGAGCAACTGGAAGGATGGAGTTGTCATTCAGTGAAATGGAGAAGACTACGGGTGGAACAGTTTTGGGGGTTGTGGAAAGATCAGGAGGGCCATTTTAGACATGAAAATCAGGAAGGCAGGAAGAACACAGGAGAGTGGTGTTCTGGATGTCAGGTACATCAGATGTTTCTGAGAAGGTGTGATTGCTGTGTCAAGTACTGCTGATAGATTATGTGAGATAAAACTAAGAGTTGATCATGGGGTTTAGCAAAAATGAAGGTCATTAGTGATGTCAACAGCAGCAGTTGTGGAGTTCGTGGGGGTGAAAACCTCAAAGGATTGAGTTCAAGAGAGAACAGAAGTTGAGGGATTGGAAATGTTAAAGCAAGTGTATGTAGCTTCTTCTAGAGGGATTGTTGCAAAGTAGAGAGAAATGGTGCAGTAACTTGAGGGAAAGGTGGAACAAAAGACACTTTTTTTAAGATGTGAAAAATAATATCATGACTGAGGCCAAGGGAGTGTTTCAGTAGAGAGAGGGAGAAATGGGGATTTCTGGAGACAGATTCTTGTCCTTGAATATTTGAGAAGGGTGGGAGCAAGTGCCCTTGTGAAGAGGTTAATAGGAGCATGGAAGATTCTTCTGTAACAGGAGGAGAGATGCTAGTGGGTGGGATGATATTGTGGTGTGAGTAAATTCTCTTCTTATTGCCACTATAAGCAAGATCATCTGTTTAGACTGAAGATGAGGAGGAGATGCTGGAAAGTGAGAAGATAGTACTAAATAGTTGTCCGGGAACATGGGAGAGTATTACAATTTTAGAACAGGACTAAAGTCTCCCTTGAAAGCAATTAACAGGAAATGTGAAATTAGACCAGCACACATGGTTTTTTATTTTTCTTCAGACACACTCATCTGTGAAGGTTTAGGCACAGACTAGGCTAAGAATAGGATTTAACCAATATTAGAGTTTTGACAAGTGATAGTAACCCTGGTTTTTGCAATGTATGTTGTACAAATATTTCCCAGTTTGGGATTTGTCCTTTCCTTTTATCTATATATTTGTTTTGAACTATAGAAATTTTATATTTTTATTTATATGGTAAAGTCTATTATCTTTTCCTATGGTTTCTTTCATTGTTTTTTGGCTTGAGGGAGTCTTTCCTCATAAAGGGATGATGTGAATGTCTATACCTTCTCTAATTTTTTATGGTTGAATTTTTAACTCTTTAATCTACCCATATGTATTCTGTGATGCAAAGTTCCAATAAAATAGTTATCAAAATTTTTCTTTTTTCTCTATTTTAATCATGAAAGAAACAATTCCTTACCCTTAGATTTGAAACTTCTTTAAAATATGTTATCTTATCATCTTTTTATATTTTATAAGCTCTAGTTCCACATTATCACCTTTGGGTCACTGATTTATCTGTCTATTCTCAGTACTTAACTGAGAATATGCTTTAACTATTGTATATTTATAATGCTTCAGCATCTGATAAGGCAAATACCAACCTTCAGCCCCCTTTTTATAAACATTCTTTACCCATTTTTCCTTACTTATTTTTCTAGAAAATTTTGTCATGATTCAAAAATAGGCCCCTCTCAGGGTTTATTTGTAATTGAAAGAAGCCTAAACATTAGTTTGGGAAATATCAATTTCTTTATAATATCGCAGTTCCCCATTCAGGTACCATGCTATGATTTTCTATACTGGTCTTTTAAAATTTGCTGGATTAACTACTCATTCGTGTTTTTATACATTTTAAATCCCCCTGAGATGTAGCTTTGCTTTGATTTTGATTTTGCTAGAATGATTCCTCAAGTAAATTCCCCAGAAAGAAAAGCAGAAAGTAACTTTCTGGTACTTTACGTATCCAAAAATGTCTAATTTTTTTTTTTTGCTCATGTCTTGGGCAGGTATAGACTCTTGTGATTGTAATCCTTTTCTCTTAATGTTTATCACTAAGTCCAATGGATAGAATGTTCCTTGAAGTGCTATATTGGAAGGGAAAAAAAATGGAAAACAACCTAAATGTCAAAAAGGAGGTGATTTATTAAATAGGTTAGTGTGACCTTAGTAGGGAAGACTATAAACTATTTTTTAAGTTAGGTAAATATATGTACACGATAAGGAAACAAGTCCATGTGGAAAAAAAGGAGGCTGCATAACAATGTGATTAGATTTTTTGAAAAATAAAACTTTACATGGATATATACTGGTATATCCATTTTTGTATCCGTACGTCTAGAAGAACATGTACCAAATATTAACACATCACTATGGTTATTAAGATTAATGTCTGTAGAAGGAAGAACTTTCAATTTTTATTTTATATACTCTAAATTATTTGAAGTTTTAAAAAAAGTCTTATTACTAATTAACAGGTGTACAGTTTTATACAGCCAATGTACGCATTTACTTGACCTTTTCCATGCCTTTCTTTCACTCGACACTGTTGACCACACTGCCTCCTGTACAAACGCTGGGTGAGGTGCCTCTTCTGAGTCTTCCCGTGACACACTGTACTTATTCCATTACAGAACTTTGCATTTTAATTTATAATTGCTTATTTATTTCTCTATTTTTTCCAAGTAGACTGAAAGATACTTCCCCTGTTTCATCATTTTATGTCATGCTTTATAGAGTGCCAGTTCAATGACTATTTGTTGAGCATGTCTATGATTGGAAAGGCAATATGTATTATCTAGTTCTCTGGAAAGTAAAAGAGGCAGTGCTCAGAAGGTAAAAAGGGAAGTGATAGAGGCAGGATGGAAAGTCCTGAAGATGGGCTGTGTCCATGGGCTGAGCAGCTGAACTACGATGGAAAAGATTCCCTTAACTGCAGTCTAAGTAGATCAAAGGAACAAGGCGGAGATGTGTGGGAGAAACTACGCAAAAGTGCTAAGAAGGGAACTGGCCTTCCCCTTTGGGGGAATTCCACACTTAGGTAGGAGACTATTTTGTAAATGTCTCTCTGGTGACCTACTGGTTTAATGTGTCTCATGTGGGTGGGATACATAGGAGTAGCATGGGACTTCTGAAGGGGAAGTGGGAAAACAAATATCACCATGAAAGCAGGACTTGCTTATTAGGGTAAAGACTAAGCTGTCCCAAAAAAGAAACACCAACAAGTATACATCTATATGCAGAGGCTTAAATAACATGTTTTCTCATGTTACAGTAAAACAATCCAGCATGGCAGGGAGTCTTTACTCCACAGAGTCATTCAAGGACCCAGATTCCTTTCATGTATTTTTTCATGGTCAACGTTAGGTTGTGGGCACATTCATGGAAAGGGAAAAGAGGGGAACTCCAAGGCAAGTCACTTATCTTTTAAGGTAGAGATGATCCAGAAATTACATATAACTTCAATTTACACATTACTTCCACTTACATCCCATCAGCCAAAACTTAGCCACATAATCACATCTAACTGTGAAACGAGGATGAAGCCGTAGTCTTTAGCTGAGTAACCATGTACCTAGTGTAACTTGTGTTTCTATGGAAGAAGGGAAGTATGGATTTTGGAGAAAAACTAGTTTCTGCCATATAAAGAAATTATTGTTTTCATAACCTGTCTGATAAAAGTTGCTTTGAAACTCTGGTGGCCATCAAATGCTGGTCTAATACTACTAATACCTGTGCAGTGCAAAAGCCAAGGACAATAGAAGAAACTTAAAGCTAAATGTATTCAACGTGAGACATTGTCCTTTACTATAAGATAATGTTAAAATATATTTAATGATATGCATAGCATTTTAAATGTCCTTCAAAAAAAAGGTAAAATAGAACATTGGCAAAACTACTCTCAGTATACCCATTCCCTAACTTCTGTGTGTGTGTTTGTTGAGATTTTACTGATTCTTGAAATCCTTATCTGAGATCAATGCACCCTATGACAACCAAGCACAGAGGGTCAGCAGAAAGACCAGTAGTTGGGAGTGTTATTATCCCTACTCCTCCTTCAACATTGAAGGTGGCATCTCACCCCCAGGATAGATTTCTTATGTATTCTCCCCACTGGACCCGCCATCATCTCCCTCTCCATCACCAGTTATGTCCCCCTCCTCCAGACTCCCATTGTATTCTTTCCATGGTCCCACCACAGCATTTATCACATTGCATTGTATGAAAAAGTTACTGTCTCTCTCCTCCAACTTGAGCATGATCACCTCAAGAATAAGGACCATGTGCTCACTGAAGGTACTAGTTCCTTTTCAAGATGAAAACATCTATATTAGTTTGCTAGGGCTACCCTAACAAAATACTACAGACTGGGATTAAACAGCAGAAATTTATTTTCTCACAGTTATAGAGTCTAGAAACCCAAGATCAGGATGTCAGCAGGATTCATTTCTTCTGAGGCCTCTCTGCTTAGCTTCCAGATGACCACCTTCTCAGTGTGTTCTCACATGGTCTTTCCTCTGTGCACACGGATCTCTGGTGTCTGTACACCCAAATTTCCTCTTCTTATAAGGACACTGGTCAGATTGGGTTAATATCATGCTTTGTACAGTCAGATTGGATTAGGACCCTAACAACCTCATTTTAACTTGTCTCTTTAAAGGCCGTATTTTCAAATCAGTCACATTCTGAGTTACTGGGGATTAGGGCTTCAACATATCAATTTTGGGGGCAAAATTCAGCCCATAACACCTTTATGGTCTTTGTTGATTATAAAAGTAATCTATTTTTCTTAAATCAAGTCATATAGAAATGTGTAAGTAGAAAGTCAAAGTCTCCTATCACCTCACTTCTCATGACAATATCTCTCAACAGTTAGGGATAAGCAGTGTTTCTTGAATGAGTGAGTGAGCACGGGGTGGGCTTCATATTACACCTGAAAAAAATGAGGCACCAAGAGGAGGCTAAGCAACTTTTTCTAGGTCATAAAACTAGTTAATGAAAAGGGAACCATACCCAGTTTTACCAATTTCTCATCCAACGTTCATATTTCTCTTTAAAAGTTACCAAACTTGGGAATTCCCTGGCTGTTCAGTGGTTAGGACTTGGCACTTGCACTGCCGGGGCCCAGGTGTGATCCCAGGTCAGGGAACTAAGATCCCACAAGCCACATGCCTCAGCCAAAAAAAAAAAAGAAGTTACTAAAACTAATTGAGTGGTTTTTACTTATATTTGCCTTTGCTGTAGGATCTTTCTGCAGCAAGAAACATATATTCACTTAGATTAATTTTATGTACCTACTGCTGCATAACAAACCTTATCAAAATTTAGTGACTCAAAACAGCAGCTAGTTCATTTTCATGATTCTGTAGGCTGGCCATCTGGGAGTGACTTCTGATTGCCTTGCCTTCAGTCACTCATGTGGCCGCATTCATGTGCCTGCCAGTTGGTGCTGGCTCTGCACTGGGGTGCTTCTGTCGCCCTCCGCAAGGTTTCACATCCTCTGGTAGGCTACACTGGGCTTCAGAGCTTGGTGATCTCCGGATTCCAGATGGCGAAAGTGAAAGCTGTAAATTATTTTACAGATTAGACTCTGAAACAGGCATTATGTTACTCTTATCACATTCTGTTGGTCCAAGTCAGTCACAAGGCCAACCCAGATTCAAGCAGGTAGAGAGACAGGCTCTGCCTCTTGTTGGAAGGAATAGCAACATCACACTGCAAAAAAGTATGTGGACACAGGAAGGTGTGATTCATTGCGGGGCATTACTATAATGCTTTTTCACAGCTGACATTTCCTACAGGGTGACATTCTGCTTGCTGGCCTTCCTATCATGCCCACAACTTCTTTTTAAAAAAGTGAATAGTTCATATGGTATCATGCTTTGTACTTTGTAACTCTCCTCCTGGCTTCAAGAAGGCAGACAGGAGATTAGTGCTTGTATTAGTTAGGATTAGAGCCAATTTCAAGTGAGAGAAAACCCCACATGGCTGGGCTTAAAGAAGACAGAAGTTTATTTCTGATTCTTTTCAAAGTCAAGAGGTAGGTTCTTCAGAATTGGTGTTGGCCTCCACGTTATATGGCCTCTTCTTTCTTGTTTTGTTCCATTGACTGTACCTTCTCATCACCAAGGTTGCCTCACAATCCTAGATGGCTGCCAAAGCTCCAAATATTACAGTCTATTTCACCCAGCAGGAAGGAAAAAAAGGAGGGAAAATAGAATCTACTCTTTTAAGGAAGCTCCCTGGATGTTGTGCATCCAACTTCCACTCATATCCCATTGGCCTGCACAGGGGATTGGGTAATGTACTCTTTATTTCTGGTAGCTATGTGCCCAGCCAAAAATTAGGGGTTCTGTTACTACAGAAGTAGGAAAGAGTAGATATTGATGAATAATCATCAGTCTCTGCCACAGTGCTCAGCCTAAAGACAGATGTCACTATGCTGTCCATAGGCTATAATGTGGCCTGGTATGAGAAATATGCCCAACAGAGATGCGTTGTTAATTCATTCCTTCTGCAAACATAGTATTTTTTGAGTCTTTTCTATGTGCCAAACACCTTTCTAGCTACTAAAAATAGAGCAGGGAACAAAACAAAGTCACTGCCTTCATTTAGTTATACTCTAATTTGGAAAGATAGACAGTAAGCAAACAATATAAAGTAAAAAATTGATAACTGCTATGAATTCATCTAGATGAAGGGGTAGACAGTTAAGAAATGTGAATGGGAGGGGATAGTTATTTTAGGTAGGTAGGACATGAATGAAGACAGCCATGCAGATATCTGGAAGAAAAGGCACAGGCAGAGGAAACAGTAGATACAAAGGCCTTGAAGCAGGAGCATGCTTGGAATGTTTGAGAAACAGCAAGGAATCTGGCATAACTAGAACAAGGGGTGGGGGAGTGATAGAAGACGAGGATGAAGAGATAGCCAGAGGCCAGATCATAATAAGGACCAAGTAGTGGATTGTGAATAAGATATTCTCTCTTCAGGAGTCAGAAAGCAAAGTTGTATCACGGTTCCTCAAGATCACCCCCAGGTTCAATAATTTGTTAGGAGGACTCACAGAACTCAGCTTATAGTCATGCTTAAGGCTATGATATCGACAGGATACAGAGCAAAATCAGCAAAGGGAAAAGGTATAGAGGGCAAAGTCTGGAGGAAGCAAGGTGCAAGTTTCGAAGAGTACTCTTCCAGTAGACTCACACAGGAGGCGCTTAATCCCTCCAGCAACAGATTGTGACAACAGGTATGAAATGCCGCCTACCAGGGAGCTCATTACAGACTCCGTGCCCAAGGTTTTTATTGAGGAATGGTCACATAGGTACCCTCTTCCTAGCACATACCAAATTCCTGACTGCCAGAAGGAAAGCAGGTTTTTAGTATAAACCATATTGTTTGTACAAACAGTTTAGGCACAGTGAGCCATGCTTTTCATTTAGCAAATGGTCAGAACCCTCCTGGAACCTAAATTCTCAGATGCCAGTCAAGGGCCAAACTTGCAAGCAGATCTTTCTAAGACTAGCAGTCTATTCTATAAAGTCAACTCTATAAAGAGTTGTTAACTCTTTTCTACCTAAAAGCACACAGAGAGATATGCATGAAGCAAAGCAGAATATGAGCCAGGAAACTAAACAGAGACTAAGCAGACTCCATGAGTTAGTAGAAGCAATGAATAAATAGAATCCATGAGATAAATAAACTGAGAAGTAGCCAGAGGGCAGAAACAACAGCAGGAGGAAGAAGCAGAGAACAAGAAGCCGAATCAAATGAATGGAAGGGCATCTTGTGCAGGAAGAACAAACACCCTTCTATGTGATGACTACCCCAGGATTCCTTGGGAAATGAGAATTACTAGATGATCCTGGACACCAATAAACAGTGCTCTTCATGAGGCCTGATTGCTCCATTAAAATGGCTTCCCATACTTGCCTCCTAATTTCCTCTTGCGTCATATAGTAAATTCCATCACCCAAGGTTAGAGGCAGGACTGTGCTCCTTGTAACTTGAAAGCTCCTCACTAATATACCTGGGTTTTCAGCCATTCAAAGCATAGACTTTAGAGAGAAAATTCGTATGGTGAGCAAGGGATCACTGGCCAATTGGCTGAAGGACCCAGATTTGTAATATATCATGAACCAACCCCCCACCACCATGAAGCCATGTTCCAGTCATATCAAACTACTCACAGCTGTACTCAGTTGCTAAGTGTACTTTTATGCTTTTTAAATTTTGATCATGTGCTTCACTCTATCAAGAATTCCTGTTTTTTTCATCCTCAAAAAATACCTAGTCTGGATGCTGTTTGCATTCTCTGTGAAGCATCTCTGACCACTTCTCTCCCACACTAGTCTGCTGTCTTTTAAATGAATTCTTCCCTTTGCACTGCTCTTAGCTATTAGTATATGTTTCTGTAGTAACACTTATAAAACATATTGTAATCAGCTCTTTATGCATCTGTCTCTGAAATGAATTATGTTCCTTGTATCTAGCATAGTGCTTCACAAATGGTAATTTTTTTAATGAATGTGTTTTTGGTAAATACACATGAATGAATGAATGAATGAACGAAGAAACAAATGCATTGAGTCATGTATTGAAGAGTTCTGATTCCAGAAGTCAAAGACAGAGCTCTGTGACCAAGACACCCAATTCTCAATTCTCATGTTTGAAACAAAATATCTTTTATCTATTGGGATGCTTATTATTTTCCAAAATTATATTGCTTTTGCGCTACATTATTTCTTTGAAGATATTATTGCTTTATAAATATTAAATAGCCATGTTAGCATTGATTCTAACCATTTCCCTAGTGAGAAAGCAAATTTTTTAAAAAATTATGGGAAGACTTCAGTATTCCCCCAACTAAAAAAGCATATGATAAATATACTCAGTGTTGTGGTATCTGAGTATGTTTATACAAGTAAATAAACACACAGAATCGGTGTCCTGCTATGCAAGTACTTCCTATTACTAGTACCTTATATATGCATGTATATTTTTTTATTTTATTTTATTTTTTTTTTTTTTTCAAATATGGAATTTTATTTTATTTTATTTTTTTTTTATTATTATTTTATTTTATTTTTTTGGGGGGTACACCAGGTTCAATCAACTGTTTTTATTTTTTTAAATTAAACTTATCAAAGGGGAATCATTTCAAGTAGTATTGTTTTTATAATCCCCTGCTTATGGCACCGAAAATGAATTTCTTAAGAAATTTTACAATAAAACCGTTCTAAAAAGCCTAGTCATGGTCATAGCAAACATCAAATAAAATCTAAATTGTTACTCTTTTCACAAGATCTCTTTTGAGTAGTGGCCATTTAAAATCTGATAGTATATTTTATATCTTTCTTTTATTTCCGTAGAGAGTTATGAGAATTAAGGGCTTTGCTTAAATGCTTTGGTGGCATGCCGTGCGTGGTTAGCTGTTGCAAGAGCTAAAAAATGGATTCCCAGAAACTAAGGACAGATTTTTAAAAATAGCATCATCTGAAATTAAAGGTAATTAGAATTAATTTTTAATTTCCAACATTAGCCATCTAAGAGAGGGTTTGCAAATATGTGTGAATAAGATGGGGTATTGCCCATTTCACATGTGTTTTTGTTGGGGTAGAGAGGAAACATATTTTCTTTGTGTGACAGTTAACATACACTTTCATTTAATCATTACAACACCCTCTCTAAAGTAGGACCCTGATCCACATTTCACAGATGGGAAATTGAAGGTAGGAGAGAGAGGGTCCAGGCCACACAGCCACTGCAGAGCAGAACTGAAATTCCAACCTAGTTGCTGCTACTCCAGAGTTTGTGTCTCTACCACCCAATATAGGTGGCCAGGTTATCACATCACAAGATATAAATAACTTTAATTAAATGTAACCTATCCTGGATATCATCCCCCACGTGGAATTTTCTGCTTGGAGACTGAATTAAAAAAAAAAAAATAGAACATGGGTCAGCAAACTATTGGGCTGGCCAAAAAATTCCTTCAGTTTTTAAGTAAAAGTAAAACATACATTTTTCATTTTCACCAAGAACTTTATTGAACACCGTAGTCACCATTTTGTTCCACTACCTTCTGCCATCTTTCAGGCAACTTCATAATTCCATCTTCCCAAAACTTTTTATCTTTTTGAGCAAAGAACTGTACCAGGTGCCTTTTATAGTCTTCCAGGGAACTGAAATTTTTTCCATTAAGAGAATTTTGTAAAGACCAAAGTAAATGGAAATCTGAAGCCACAATGTCCAGTGAATCTGGCAGATGAATCAGAACTTCCTAGCCAAGCTGTAACAGTTTTTGCCTGGTCACCAAAGAAACATGTGGTCTTGTGTTATCCTGATGGAACATTATACATTTTCTGTTGTCTAATTCCAGATGCTTTTTGTCAACAAGCAGTACTTGTTGAAATTGTTAGGTTTTCCAGAAGGAGCTCATAATAGAGGACTCCCTTCCACTCCCTCCATATACAAAACATCACCTTCTTTGGATGAAGATTGGCCTTTGGTGTGGTTGGTCGTGGTTCATTTCTCTTGCCCCATGATCTCTTCCACATTATTGTACGGTATCCACTTTTCATCACCTGTCACAATTTGTTTTAAAAATTAAACGTTTTCATTATGTGTCACTAGGGAATCACATGTGAAAATATGGTCAAGAAGGTTTTTTTCACTTAACTTATGTGGAACCCAAACATCAAAGTGATTAACCTAACCAAGCTGGTGCAAATGACTTTCAAAGCTTGATTTAGATATTTTGATTATGTCGGCTGTCTCCCATGTGGTATAACATTGATTGTTCTCAATTAACGTCTCAATTTGATCTCTATCAACTTCAACTGGTCTACCCGACCATGGAGCATCATCCAGTGAGAAACCTCCAGCACAAAGCTTTGCAAACCAGTTTTGACACGTTCAATCAGTCACAGCACCTTCTCCATACACTGAACAAATCTTTTTTTTTTTTTGCATTTCAACTGTATTTTTACCTTTCTTGAAATAATATAGCATAATATGCCAAAAATGTTGCTTTTTCTTACATCTTCGATGTTAAGATGGCTACACAAAAATTCAGCAATTTTGATGAGTTTTTTTTTTAAATGCATGCTGAAATGACAGCTGTCACAATACAATCTAACAAGATTGTTTTGAATAAAGTTAAAGATAACTAAGTGCTACTAGAGCTGTCTTACGGAAAAAAACCAAATGAACAGTTTGGCCAACCCAATATGACCCCAAACTTGTTTTGGTAAATGAAAATGTATTGAAATGGTGCCACACCTACTGCCAATGGCTGCTTCCAAGCAAGGGCAGAGTTGAGTAGTTGTGACAGAGACCACGTGGTCCGCAGAGCCCAAAATATTTACTTTCTGACCTTTTACAGAAACACTGTGCCAACCTCAGAAATAGAACCTTTGTCAGTCACTATCCAATACTATCCCAGAGAGAGAGGTTCAATGTCTGGCAGACACTTGGAGAGCTGTACTGCTAGGGAGGTGCTGGGGGATCTGTCGACTCTTCCCTATCCTAGGGGAGGTATTTTATACAATGAGTCAATTCTGCTTGCCCTGAACTATTGTCCAACAAGGAATTTCATTACAAAGACCGTTCTCTAGGTACCATGATAATTGAAAACATGTATGAAGAAAAACATTCAATGATATAGTCGCTATAAAAACATAACCTAACTATAAATTAGTAGAGTAGAAATAGAAAACTAATATTAATACATACAGAAAAACTTTTCAAGTTTGGTTTCGGCTGCCCATCCCTGAACCAATTAAACATTGGTAAGGAGTTGGGGTTATGGTGATTGGTTTAAACTAATCTTGGCCACCACTGGCCACCCAATATAAGAGCTAATCTTAAAGGTGGAGCCAAGTGTATGTTGGCAGACCAATCACCATATTTACTACAATAAACATGATCTTGTGATGAAGGGTTTGCTAAGACATAGCATAAAAATATACAGTCCTAATTAAACAGTACAGTTTGTCATTATTCTCCCATTTGACACTCACAGATTTAACTGATCATAAATGACCAAAAATGTTCATCATACAAATACAGTGTCATTGCTTGACATTTGTAAACAGTATTTCTAGAAATTTTTGAAATTTGCAAAATTGAGAAAAAGAAAAATTTCGTATAGTTTTTTGGCTTTCTTCCTGTTCCATTGATAGACATGTCACTTCCTATGCACAAAATCACACCGTACAGATTATCACCTTTTCTTTAATTCCTTTTTAAATAAAAAATTAATCTAGTTTATTTTTGAGAAGATAACGTGTTGAAGTGATTAAAATTTTTTAAGGTGAATTGTCTCTAGTGAGGTGTCTTTCCTATCTCTGTTCCCCAGTCACCCAGTTTCCCATTCCCCTCTACCACCAAAGTTACCATTTTCTTCTGCATCATTCCTTATATATATACACAGGGATAACCTGTGCCTTTATAAGTAAATATGTATATATATTCTTTCCCTCCACCTCTTTTTTATAATATTCTGCCCCTTGCTTTTTTTCCTTTATAATATAGCTTGGTGATCTTTTTATGTGATACATAGCTTGCTCATTCTTTTATAGGTTTACATAATATTCCATTGATGGATGTACTGTAATTTATTTGATTAATCCCCTGTTGATGGATGTTTGTTATTTCCAATCTTTTGATATTACACACAATGCTGCAATGTATAAGCCGAGGGGCCAAGACATATGTCATTTCATACATGTGGGAAGATATCTACAGAATAAATTACTGCCTTTTCATCTTTCACCAAAATTTCATTTTCACTTGATGAACAATTTTTGCACTGGGAATACTCACTAAAACACTTTAATCTCTTGTTTGATATAAAAGACTCATTCACGTCATAGACTAAAACTACTTCCAAATTATATATTCCACATACTACTTACACCAAAAACTCTGTTGCCTGGCTAAGAACAATCATTTTCTTAGAGCTTCACTTGTATTGCCAGAGCTAGCAATTGGAAGACACACACACACACACAAACACCATTGACTGCCTGTGAAACAACTTGAGAACAATACCAGGAAGTTGAGACACACATGCCAGGCAGTTTTCTGCCTGTGTTCATCAGCATAGCAACTTACTTACTGGCCTCAGAAACCTTTTAGTTTAGGTTGACAGCCCAGCAAAGTCTCTAGGTTTGTGGCCCTTCTGTAGAAGCTTTTATATGTCCAAAACTTTGAAAACTTTTCCTCTCAAAGTTTGTAAAATTGTAACTCCCTGGCTATTTCACAGGATCCCATTAGCAAGGGTCAAGAAAGCTAAATGCATTGTTTTCTAGTTACCAGCCCAGAGCAGAAGCCAATAGACTCTGAGCAAGCCCCAAGTAGTTCATTTAATGTGGATTATACCACCCCCTTATCAATGAATGTTCAGTCAGTGCCCTCAGGAGCTAAGTGATAGGATCCATAATGGCAAAATTACAGTAAAAATACTACCTAACATTTATTGAGCATTCACTATGTGCCAAACACTATGCTAAGACTTTTATGTGCATTCTTGTTTTCAAGTTCAGTCCATTGCAGATTTAAGCGAGGGTCCACAAGAAGCTCCTTCCTTCCCCTTCTAGTCACTCCCCCAAAGTAAACTCTGACCCCAGACTCCTCATTTGTCCTAGGAGCTACTAATATGAAAATATCCCTGCAAAAGGAAACACTATAAACGGAACCAGGTTTTATACATCATTTTTTGCCTGATTTTATCATATTCTTTACAGGACAGCTGTAATGCTCTATGGATACGTTGTTGGATGGGGAGAGACTGCCACTGACAAGGAGGCACTGATACACAATAAAAGTTCAGTTTGCCTCAAAGTAGTCTCTGTAATATAATCACCACCATCACCCCCTCCCAATTTTAACACCTCCCCCCCCCCCCGCCCCCGCCATGAATGCATGGGAAAAGCAAAGGCCAGGATGGATTTTTTTGACTCTGCATTGTTATAATAATTCACTTTACTTAATGGTTTGTTAAGTATTGACATGCTCAAGGATCAGTAACTTCTAATCAATGCATTAGACCATCTTCAGAAGTTGCTTATGGGTACTTACAAAGGGTGTTTGGGACTATGCCTTTAGTCCCAATCAGCTCTAAGAACACTCTCATAGCAATTTCTTTTTCAAAATAATTTTCTTAAGAGTTGATCATGGGTCTTTAAGCATAGACTAAAGGCTATCTCTCACAGAGGCATAATTTATCTAGGCCTAAAAGAACTCAGGAAGACCTCTGACTAATTGTTGTGAGGGGTGGACAAGCGGAGTGGAATGCCTAAAAAATTGGGTCACACAGTTAATTACACACAGTTTAGCCAAGAGTTAAACAAAAAGGCAATCTCACTCTATCTCTTTGATCTGTATCCAGTTTGAAACTGTCGCTGGCATTAACTTGGCTTTTGTATCTTCTAGCTCCCACAGGGGACTGGGCTGGGCTGTATTATTTATGACCTCTCCTGGCTCCAAGTGTAGCTTGCCTAGTGAATGTCTAGGGCAGAGAGAGAAGAAAATCCTGTGGGTGTCCCACTGCATACAAACCCTAACTGAAAGCATGAAACTGGGCTGCAATTACCATGCCCTCTCCATTATTTCCAGAGAATTACCCAGGAACATTACTGGAAATGAGCTGTCTTGTCCAGTCAGCTCCCATTCTCTCAGGAAGGTTAGAGCCCTGTGAATTTCACAACCCTTGCAGCTTCTTGGGAAATGCATTATGAGTTTCCAAATCTCTTGCTCAGCCTTGATAAAATTCCCAAGTGACTGCAAATGTGAAAATAAAACCCACAGCTATTTTGTACCTTGGTTTTTATGAATGAGACAGAGTGAAAATCACACGTAAATAACCTGGACTTCATAATCATATGGACTTTTGGTTACTTAGTAGAATCCACAGTCCCTATACAGAAGAAATAAATATTGTTAATGATACAGGCTAATTCTTGTCATATAGCCTCAGTAATTCATGGAATATTAGGGCTTGTAGGAACTTAAAGGTCATCTACTTTATATCTTCATGTCATGAATTTGAGACCAGAGAGATTAAGTTACTTATTGACGGGCACTCAGTTCATATGATAGAACACATAGCTTAGAATGAGAAAACTTGAACTTGAGTCTGCACCCTGCCCCTTTCTGGTGGTGGTTTTCAGACAAGCCAATGAGCCTCAGTTTTCTATTGGCAAATTGGAATAATTTATGCCCCAAACAGGCTGTGGATATTGCTTTGGTGGGTAGGAACAATGAGGTGCCACTAGGTACTTGGAAATAATTTGGCTCCTACAGAGTCAAACTAGTAAAATTCACACATAATAGATGAGAGAATCACATGAGATTGTAAATTTATGACAGAGGAGTTGTTTCTAAAATAAATCTATTTTTCCCCTGATTTTATAGAGTACCATGTGTCCATTGTAGTGGAAAAAAAAAAACAGATAATAAAGAAGAAAATGCAGATTACTCATAATTCATGGTGAATGCTTTCCAGATATATTCTGTAAGAATTCCTCATATTCATGTGGATGCGATCGTGTCATATGCTTTTGACACTTAGGGAGATATTGGTATAGTCTTTCAATGTATTTGAGAGTACTCAGAATTCCAAGCAAAATGAACTGGGTGTGATATCTAGGAAGCCAATCTGGTCTGAAATGTGATGGTAATATGATAATCCAAGGAAAATCTAAGTGAATAAAATAAGAACAATTGGCAAGAACCAAAGTGGCAAGAACCAAAGCAAAAGGAAGCCCCCAAATACCAGAATGTAGACCAGGCATGGAGCTAGATAAAGCTTTCCAAACTTTACTTAATTTAATCCTCTCAACTACCCTGCAGAATAGGTACCATTGCTATTTTCATTTTTCACATGAAGAAACTGACAGTCAAAGAAATTTAATGGTTTACCCAATATCATGCAAGTAATAAGTGTTAGGAATTGGATCTGTACCCAAGCAGTGCATTTCCAGGGCCTGATTCATCTAATTTATATTTTATTTTTACTAAAGTTATACATACACATAATTTAAATAATCAGAGTTCAAGGTTTGTTTGAAAACAACAGCCCCTAGCCTTACATCCCTATCCCATTTCCCACAATCTAGAGGCAATCATTTTCATTCCCCACCTAAAGAGCTGATTTTTAAGGTCTTTACCTCCATATTGCTAAATAACGTGTTTGGATTGTTACATCATGGGTTTTACATTTTAAACATTCTCTATTGTCATTCCACTCTAGAAGATGAGGATTTAGCCCTCTGTCTCCCTCATTCCCCACTCCGATCATGAGCTCCCTTTCCCTCTGCCTGTTCTCTCTATGTAGTGTGCTGTGGGCTGAATGATCATATTAATACCTCTCCAAAATTCATATGTTGAAAGCTAATTCCCAATGTGATGATATTTGGAAGTGGGACCTTTAGGAGGTGATTAGGTCTTGATGTTAGGGCTCTCATGACTTAGATTAGTGCCTATATAAGAGACCCCAGAGAGATCCCTTGTGCCTTCTGCCATGTGAGGTTATAGCAAGAAGGCATCATCTATGAACCAGGAAGTGGGTGCACACCAGACACCAAGTCTTTCAGTGCCTTCATCTTGGACTTTCCAGCCTTAAGAACAGTTAGAAATAAATTTCTGTTATTTACAAGCTAGCCAGTCTGTGGTATTTTGTTATAGCAACCTGAATAGACTAAGACCGTCATACTGTGATTTTCATTATATCTAATATTCAGTGTTCACATTATTATAAACAGGCAAATGCTATTCATAGCTAATACCTGTAGACTATCATGACTTCTTTTCCTTTCCTACACAACCTCTTATTTTCTCTGGCATTGTTGTCATAATTATTTTATTATTGTGTACTTAGTTTTCTTTGTACTTATTACAAATTCAAACTCTCCCTCAATTGTATAATCTCCTTTCAATATAATCGAATGCACTGGGAACTTTAACCATTTCATATTCTGGAGGAAATCAGACTTGTTCCAATCTGGGTCATGTGCCTATAGCATAATTTCTAGTTGGGATATTGAGGCCACTTCATCTTTATTCTAGGGATTCTATTTACATCTCTCTAGTCTTGGATCCTGTTTCCTGATTCCTATGTCTGTCTCTTTCTTGGTTTGTTCCCTTGTTTTAGTGAAGGACACAACTCAGGAGTTTCCTAGAAAGAGTGAAAAGGAAGTAAAGTTTTTGAGACCTTGCAAATCTGAAAATATCTTCATTCTACACTTAAGGCTTTTTTAGGTCATAGAAATCTATTTTTCCTTTGAATTTTGAAAGCATTTTCTCCATTGCCTTCTAGATTCAGGTTGCTATTGAGAAAGACAAATTCTGATTCTTCATTTGTTATACAAAACCTGTTTTGTTCTATTCTTTTTTTGGAAGTTGGTAGTTGGATTTCCTTGTCCCTTTGTTCTGGATTTTTTGTTTGTTCTTCAATACAAATTTATTGTGTTCCTACTATGTGCCAGGCACTATTATAGCTGCTGGCTTATGTCAGTGAAAGTTTATCATGATTTTTGCAGGTGGGCATCTATTTTTACCCATTGTTCTGGGCAGTTGGTGGGCCCTTCACTCTGAAAAGTGGGACTGTAGGATATTTTAATTTTTTTTGTTATGATTTCCTATCCTCTGTTCTTTTCTTTTAGTAATCCTATTATTAGATGTTGGACCTCTTGTACTACTCCTCTAATTTTCATCTTTTCTCTCCTACTATCAGTATGCTAGTCTTTTACTCTACTTCTTGGGAGATGGCCTTAACTTTATCTTTTAGCCCTTATATTGAATTTCTCATTTCTATGTCATATTTTTAATATCTGAGTTCCTTTTGAGTTTACTGACTATCGCCTTTATAGATAACCCTGTTATTGTTTCATTTCTTCTCTTATCTCTCTGAAGACAAGATAGTTTGTTTTCTAAATTTTCTATTGGCAGAGTTTGTTTCCTTCAGGTTGCTTTCTTCTGTTTGTTTTGGTCTTTAGCTTGCATTAGTAGGAGTTCCTCAAATATCTGGCGATCACTGGCTGTCTAGTTTTTTTTAAGAATGGGGCACTGAAGTGGATGTGCTGCATGTAGAAGGGAATTCGCCATTGAGTTTACCACAGGATGATGTAACGCAAGCCAACATACTGGACCCATGTCAGTATCTTTTCTCTTAAACTGATTAGATTACCTGGAGAATTTTTCCAGCCTTTTGCCAAGAAAACATAAGCCTGGCTAACAGTGTTCTGGGAACCAAGTGGAGGAAGAAGACTGAGAAGTCTCAACACACAATTTTGATATATACACTTAATCCCCAGTATTCAATATAGTAGTCCTCTTCCTTTCCCTGTAATCTCAATCCAGAATCCCTCTGTTAGTTCTTAGTGTGGGAATAAGCCTTCAGTTTCATACTGTATGAGGAAGAGGCAGTCTCCTGCTTGCAAGGTATAGGAGTAGGGAATTAGGGATCTACCAGCTTCTTTAAAAGACTTTCCACCAAACCCCCTGTGTGATCCCCATACTCATTCTAACTTCCTAAAGTACCTGTTGCTCCAATTGTTTTAGGGCTCTGTACTGTAAATTGGGTTGGTTATCATCAAGTTTAAGATTCAGTTTTCTTGACTATCCCAATTCAGTTAGGACTTGTCTCTCTGCTTCCTAGTTTCTAAAATTTTATTGCTGCTGTTTCCTATCCCATTCCCTCTGTCCTTGTGCATTTATGTTTTGTTAAAAATCATTCTGTTGTTTTCTTAGCTGGGTGAAGTGAGGAAGGGATTTGAAGGCTTATGTTCAATTTGAGATCTTTAACTGGACTGACCCAGATCCTAAGCCATTATCAATATGTTACAGAAAAATTTGCAAAGTTTCTTCTAACTGTTCTAGAAGGACAGATACTAAATCTAGCAAACAGAAACACAATCACTAAAGAACCATGATAACCATAGTTGCATGAAATGTCTGTCAGGATTCTCCATCTTTTTTTGTTTGAATTCTGTGCTCACTGGAAATCTTCTAATTATATAGAATTCAATATGTCTAAGGTAAAAATTCATAATCTAACACTCAAACTAGGTTCTCTTACAGTGTTTACCATTCTGTAAGTGGTACAGAATGTAAGTGGTACCTCATTCTTTCAATTACTCATGTCAGAGACATAGGAGTCATTCTAACTCATTCTTCCTCCCTCGGCCCCCACATCTACCCATCACCAAGTCCTGCCTATAAATATTTATGAGTCCATTTCTTCCCATCTCTACTGTGAAGACCCCCTTTCAAGTTACCAATACATCTTACTCACACTTCTACAGTTGTCTCCTAAATGACCTCCCTACAACCATTACAGCCCTCTTACCTGTCAATTTCCTACACTGCAGTCATAGTCACCTTTGCAAAATGCAGGTTAGATCTTGTTCCGCACAATCCGCTTAAAATCTTCAATGATTTCCCACTACTCTTTAGATAAGGATAGCAATCCTTAGCAAGGCCTGTAAGGGCCTGCAGGGACTGGCCTGTCTCCTCTGCCCTTATCTAATGGTACTCCTCCCCT
Organism: Hippopotamus amphibius kiboko; assembly: GCF_030028045.1. NCBI lineage: Eukaryota > Metazoa > Chordata > Mammalia > Artiodactyla > Hippopotamidae > Hippopotamus > Hippopotamus amphibius. The sequence goes on from NC_080193.1 coordinate 111,695,195, forward strand.
TGCTGTCAGCTCCCCAGCCACGCTGCCTTTCTTTCTGATCCTCTTTTTTTCTGATGCTCTCCCAGCTACCCACTCCTCATCACAGGCTCTTCAAGCAAAACAGCTCTCTCCTGCAGCTGCTCCTAACAGCCTAACTGCCCCATTTACTTGGCCCCAGGTTCTCACCTATTGATTCCTTAGGTCTTGATTCTAGAGTTACTTCCTCAGGGAAACCTGGTGAGGTCATGCTTCTGTTTAATATAGTCACACAGAAACATGCTTCATTTCTTTATAGCACTTATCTCACTTATTAATTAGGCCCTCATTTTTGATGACTGTTTTATCAATATCTGCCTCTCCTGCCAGATTGTAAGCACCATAAGAGCAAAGAGCATGTCTATTACTCTTCATCAGTATTTTCTCAGGACATAGCTAATTGCTGATTCTTCTTTTAATGGTTAATTAAAAAAAGAAAAAGTAATATGTATCTTGGTTGACATCTTCTTTAAATTAAGAAGAATTTCAAGTATACTGAATATCATGCAATATTTCCTTTAAAGATTCAAGGTCACCATTAAAAAAACACATGATGTAATATAGTAAGTGTTTTAGTTTTTTGAGTGTATAGGAATATCAACCATGATGTTGAACAGCCTCGGACTGATTGTCCAGAAAAAAGAGTGAGGAAGTTTTGAGGTTTTCAAAAGCGAATTTGAATTTTTTAATGCTTAGAAGACTAAAAGATTGGTTCAGTCATCACCTTCAGATACAGGAAACATTTAATAACAACTGTTGTTATTATTATCATTATTGAATACTTAGCATGTACCAGTAGTAATCAAGAACTTCAAAAACATTATCGCACTTAATCCTTACAGCAACTCTCTGATGTGGCTAACTGGTAATATTTTCATTTTACCAATGAAGAAACTCAGGCACATTAAGGAAGACGTTAAGAAGGTGTGGGTCCAAGGCAATCTGGCTCTAGAGCCTATAGGTTTAATCCCGTTAATGAAAAAGGTGATGAGTAAGTCCTTTCAAGACGCCAGAAATTTGACCAAGGAAAACATCTTAAATGAGGGGGAGCCTTTATTTGGACACAAAGAAGAATCATTTAAAAGTATTAAACATTGGAATAAACTATTTTTAATAAATAAGTTGCATGTTTATCCTGATTAGCTTTGAAAACTAGAGTGGGTAGGAAGATAGCCCACAGCGGTCAGTTAATCATGTATTTAAGAACAGGGCTTGGACCTGATGATCTTTTGTGGTCCCCTCTAGTTTTCTAACTCTGAAAGGTTGTTTACTGCCAAGTTATCTTTTGTCTTCAACCTTTTCCCTGGTTGAAAGTTTTCCTAATGCTGTCAACTTGTTCATCGTATTATCCCAGGACAGCTTATCCAGGGCAAATCTTGCTTTATTGAGTTTAGTAGTCACTTTGCTTAATGACTTGCTGTGTTAACAACTTGGCATACACTTCATCCACAGTCAGCACCTACTCAGTTTAATTACTTGCTTTGTTGATGTTATACTGTCTTCAGGGAAACACTTTGAAATCCAGAACTTAACCAACTCCTGTAGTACCATCCCCCACCCCCACCCGCACCCCAAATGAGATCATAAATGATGCCAAAGAGGAAGAAAAAGGAGACACATTTAAAGAAATTGACATGATTGTCATGAGGAATTTGATGAATTCAAAATGAAAAAAATGTAACCTGACAATAAATCAAAACAGCAAGAGTCTATGAGAATAGTGTTAGGAAGACTAAATCATTCTTTAAAATCATCTTGAAGCTTGCTAAAAATATGCTAAGGATACTTTGCAGAAATAGTTTATATTTTTAAACACCAAGAGAGCCCAACTTTATGGGGCAAATGGTCTACGTGTTGGTAGCTGCTGTGTAGGAGGAAAGCGTGGTGGAATCAAGTCCCCGCGTCTCTTCCCTGGCTGGATTCTCCGTGGAGTGGCCCTGAGCCAGGAGAGCCTTTATTCTCCAGTCCTCGTGCAAGAGAAATCCCAGCCCATTGCCCTCACCAGGTGCCATGCCGCAGGACTCAGACTAATGGCTCACACTTGCTTTGGGAGAATGCTTGTCTCAAGGCCTTCAAACCTTAAAATGTGTGTGCTCAACTTCACCAAATGCCATATGTCTGCCTGTCTTATCTTTAAAAGCCTTCTTCAGTCCTCTACTAATCATTAAAAGAAGATGGGAAATAAAGGGTGAATCATATATCTGTTTGACTCTAGGCAAGTGCTCTGCAAGGTTGTCTTTGGCTTAATTAACTAAAAAAAAGAAAGAAAAGAAAAGAAAAAAAAAGTTCCCACAGTAGGGAGTTTAATCTAGTTTGTGGAATTTGAGATCAAAGGGTCGGGTTACCTCTGTGTGGCAGCCTACCCATGGGCTTCTGTAACGTTTTAATGAAAGAGAGCACTTGAGATATATATATCTACATATGTATGTATATGGATATATATCTATCTATCTCATACATATCTCATACATATATATATGTATATATAGATATATAAATAGATAGATATAAGATAGATACAGCTAGATAGATATCTTGAGTTAGCAGTTTCAATTGTCTTCACAGGACAGTGCCAGTGGCCCCACATGACCAGTGACGCTCCTGTATGTGAAGATGATTGACATTATCAGTCCCTAAATACACTAAAGCTCTAATTTTATAAGGTTTATCATATTTGGAATTCTTAGTTCAATGTCTATCTCACCCCCAAGTTCACTGCAGGCTTTGTCTGCCCAACTTTGAATGGTATCCAGGGAACTTGTGAGAGGCAGTACCCAGCTCCTTCCACTTTATACCCTAATCACTTCCTTAGACCATGATCTTTTATGAGGCCAAGGGAATTACAGCTGTCTTCTGTGATGCATTCCCAATATTTAGCAGAATCCTTGACATAAAGTAAGTATGCAGTAAATAGGTGGATGGATGAACAAAAAATAAATTAATGGCCTGGGTGTGTTTTCTTACTTTCCTCAGGACCCTGGGAAGGTGACTTAATCCCTCTGTTCCCAAATCTGGCTGTACTTCAGGATCACCTTGAGAGCTTTTTAAAAAACAGGGGTTGGTCCCTACCTCCAGGCACTCCAAACAAGTTTACATAACTCTCACAAGTGACTGCGATGTGCTGCTCAATTTGAGAAGAAAGGGTCTAACTTCACTTTCCTCATTTGGGAAACAACTGGCCCTGCTGCTTCACAGGGTGTCATTAAGGTCAAATAAACTGCAGTTTACTCTAGCCAAGAAGGGGGCTGTGTATGACCGCACAAGGTAGGACAAGAATAGAGGCTGACCAAACAGACCTGCCAGAGAAAACACACAATTTCACAACCCAAGTGGCACATACATGACTTGTCAAATTCTAAGATTTCAATAGGATCTGAAAGTTTTCTGAACAAATCAACTCCTCACCTCTTTGCCTATACATCTCCTACATTTCTCTTTGACTAATCCTGGCAACAAAGCACTTATTTTATATTAAAAGTATTGCGAAGATTATTGGAAAGAGTAGTTTAAGGAAAGACCATTCATTCATTCCTGGCTGTATTTATCTACTTGCTCAACTGGTCATAATCGGCCATTTTAATCTCATGCAAGATGATACCTCAGGCTTCTAACCCCCTAACCTGACATCAAGACAATTGTTGCAGATACCATCCACACTCCACCTAGATTCCCCAGATTCCTTTTTTGTATCTGCCCATCCCCGCAGCTTCTGCACGATTAACTTTATCATAACTTCTGGCAACTTTCTTCAGAGAAGTACCCTTGGGCTACAGGAGCCCCTTAGGCAGGATACACTGGGAGCCAGAAATCGGGTGGGATTGGGGGGAGTTGATGTTGTACCCTCTCAGCTCAGGGCAAGGTAGTCAGCTTCTGACTAGCAGAGGAGTATGAAAGCCCAGATCACTTGCCTTGAGACAGAATAAACAACACAGTGTCATTTACACTCCAGAGATCTATTCTATTCTACTACCTCCACTCCCTTACTGGTTTCTCATTTACGAACTTCCCTGGTAATGATTTGCATGTAAACCTTCACCTCAGCATCTTCCTCATAACTTCCTATCTTGCTCAGGAATAGGTATTTTAACTTAAAAATAACTTTCATTTGCATTTATCTGATTACTCAGATGGAATGTGCATCTGTGTGTCCATAAGAGTTATGTCCGTTGATTTTTCTTTTGTGATCTCAAGTCCTTTGCCCATTTCATTAATTCAGATTAGATCTTTTTTTTTGAGATGTAGTTTACATATAGAAAAGTAAACAAACCATAGTGTACAGTCCAGTGAATTTTTACATATGTATACACCCATGTAACCACCAGCCAGATCAAGATATAGAACATTTTTGCGTGTGCGTGGTATAGTTGATTTATACTATTATGTAAGTTTCAGGTGTGCAACACAGTGATTCACAAGTTTTTAAAGGTTATACTCCATTTACAATATTATAAAATATTTGCTGTATTCCCTGTGCTCTACCATATATCCTTGTAGCTTATTTAGTTTGTATATAGTAGTTTGTACCTCTGAATCCCCTACCCCTACCTTGGCCCTCCCCTCATCCCCATCCCTCTCCCCTCAAGAAATCACATTTGTGCTCTGTATCTGTGAGTCTGTTTCTTTTCTGCTATATTCACTAGTTTGTTTTATTTTTTAGATTTCACAAAGTTATAATGTACCGTATTTGTCTTTCTCTGTCTGATATATTTCACTAAACAATAACACCCTCCAAGTCCATTGCTATTGTTGCAAATGGCAAAATTTCATTTTCTTTTACGTCTGAGTAATATTCCATTATACACCACCCCCCCCACCACACACACACACGCACACACGCACGCGCACACACACATATCTTCTTTATTCATTCATCTGCTGATAGAAACTTAGGTTGCTTCCATATCTTGGCTATTGTAAATAATGCTGCTATGAACATTTGGGTGCATAAGGATATAGACCATTTTTAGCACCCAGTAGCTCCCCCATATCTCCTTCCAGTAAGCAGTCACCATTCCCAAATATTCTAATCTCTATCATCATAGATAAGTTTAGCCTATGTTGTACTTTTTACAAGTGAAAACATCCTGTCGGTACTCTTGTGTCAGGCTTCTTTCATTCACCATTCTGTCTGGGAGATTCATCCATGTTACATATATCATTTATTCTTTTTCATTACTGTGTTATTTTCTACTGTATGGATATACCACAATTTATTTACTCATCCTACCGTTGATAGAAATTTGGGTTCTTTGCAATTTGGAGCTATTATGAGTAAGGCTGCCCTGAACATTCTTTACATGTCTTCTGGCAGATATAAGCACTCATTTCTGGGTGTGTACACAAGACTGGAATTGCTGCATCATAGGTTATATGACTGACTGGCTTTGGTTGGGGCTATAGCAAACTTATGAACTCTTAGTTCTATTTGGGTAAATTTCCCCCTGCTTGATTGCTTACCTTTTTAACTGTAGTTATCTTCCCTTTTCCCCAAGTTTTATTGCAGAATAATTTCCGCACATAAAATTCACACCTTGTAAGTGTAAAGTTTAAGAGTTTTGGCTAGGATTACTGCTGTATAACTACTACTACAATGAAGATAGAGAACATTTCCATCACTCTAATTATCTTCTATTTTAACATAGAAATATTTACAATTTTGATGCAACCATCTGTGACTAATCTCCTATTACTTCCCTATTTTTAAAAATACTTTACCTGTTAATTTTACCAGATGAACTCTAGAATTACTCTACAAAGTATCAAAACAAATGTCATTGCCTTCTCATCAAGAAACACAAACATGTAATAAGAGTCCTAGCTCTTGAGTTGGACAAGCCAGCATAGGAATCCCAGTCACTTACTTGCTGGATGACATTAGGCAAGCCTCTAGCCTCCCTGACATCCTTTACTTCCTCTGTAACTGATTAAAATAATGGTGTCTGTGTCATGAAGTTGTTGTAAGAAGTGGTGAAAATAACTAATACATAGCAATCGCTTGCTATTTGCCAGGCACCGTTCTGAGCACTTTATTTGTAGTGACATTTAAATCTTATAACAATTCTGGGAGATACATATTGTACCCCTCCTGGTTTTACAGATGGAGAGACTGAAACACAGAGAAGTTAAGGAAACCGAGTTAGGCTCAAAAGTGTGCTGGCTCCTGCAGTGCTTCTCAGCTTCATAGATAATGAGGTAACACAGTGAAAACATGGAGCATAGGGCCTCGCTCGAAGTACCCAGCAATGCTAACTTTTATTATTATTATTCATCTTTTTTGTACATTCAATAAAGTTATATAATTGTCTTCACATAGGTCATGCACATTTCTTGTTAAGGCTACTCATAAATTTTTTATGCCCTTTCATGCTGTTGTGTATGGGAGGTGTCTTTTTTCCATTATGTCTTCTCATTGGTTATTCTGAAATGTGGTGAAAGCTATTGACTTGTTTATACTGTGTAGCTAAAAGAACCTCAGTAGCACTTCAGTACCATTTAAAATACCCCTCCAAAAAGTAATTTTAATTATGTACAGTGCTATTTTAATAACAAATGAAGTTAGTAGATAGGAAATGAGAAAAAGTGAAGATTAGAAATAACATTTTTGATTCTTTCCTCCTTGGTTAAAGAGAAAAAAGAGGGGAAAGGGTAGAAAGAAAGAATTCACTCATCTGAGAATAGTACATACAAAGCCACAGCACATTATCCTTCCCCCACAAAAAACCTCTTTACTCTCAAGCTCCTTTTTTTATGTGATACTTTAAAACAATATTTACAGTTTAAATTAACTAAGTGAATTTTTAAATGTCTTTCACCACTTGGAGAATTCTGAGATGAGCAAATACTTTTCCTATCTGGATGTTTACATGTTTTATTCTTCTTGATAATCTGATCAGGGAAAAAAGGAGGGGGATATTTCTTTTGAAAATTGATTTTTCTTCAATAGATAGCCAAATGTCCTTGTTTGCAGGGCAGGGGAGTGGGTGGGGTGGGTAAAATGTTCATCTTAGGTAAAATATTCAAAGGTGTTGAACTTTGTATAGTAGCTATATTTAAAAGTGACTGTGTCAGCTCTCTTGAGGACATTTTAGTGCCAGTGAAGGTACGTCTGTGTCAATGTAACATAATGACTGATCTGCTATCAGTCAGGAGGCCAATGGGAAAAGGCACTAGTCAAAGAACAAGTAGAATAGTTCAAGGAGGCTTAATCAAAGGGCTGTTTCCAAAAGGTGTGGGCAGGTGGAGGAACTCTAAAGGATGGCGCAGTATGCTAGGGCCAGTAATACTGAAACTTACCACTCCAGACCGGAAGGGAGAGGGTGAAGGCGCAGTGATGGGAACTTGAAAAGCCTGTCGATAAGGCCATGTTATAAAGATTCCAAAACGGCGATCGTATCCAAATCCAATACTAACCCTAATGTGTCCTCAAAGGAGGCCCATTTACGGCACTAGAAATGGTATTTCCCTCTAGCCACTCAATACATGTTTCTTGAAATTTGATTTTATTAAATATAAGAAAATTAGCTAACATATTTGTCAAAACTTAAGGTTTGTAAATGACAGAGACCTACGTCAAAGTGGCTTAAACAAAGAAAGGGATTTTATTTGATCACAGGTGGGAAATTCAGGAGTGCAAGTGGCTTTATACGTAGCTGGATCCAGGAATTCAAACAGTTGTGAATCTGAGGATGAACAAGCATGAGAAGAACTCTAGCACTCTCCATCTCCTCATTCATTTCTCCCAAGGGTAGGAGGAGTGATCTGAGTCTGCGGGTACACTGATGCAGTGGGGGCATGTGGAGGCTAAAATTTAACAGAACCTCAGGTCACCAAACCATGGGCTGTGGCTAGGAGAGTTATTCAGCTGGGGAATTGGGAAAGGGATCTGGCATGTGGGCATGGTTCAGCTCTCCCTGTGCCCTTCATTTTCTCTGATCAGACAGTCTGTCTTCCAGTCTGCCCTCCTACTTGTGCAGTCTGCAATGAAGGGCAAAGTCTAAAGATCTTAGCCATGCCAGTGACTAGTTGTAAATCAGATTAATTAAGGAGCAGAGTGTTAGAAAGTTCTTTTGGGCAGCAATCCAAAGCCATGACCTCAGTCAACTTTTCAGTAATAAAATGATTTCATCTCCATTTACCTAATCTCTGCATCTATGTCTCAATGTATTCTGAATTTAGGCAAAGAGGGCTATTATATTTTGGACCCCTAAAAACTCCATCAACACTTTTATCAGGATACTGTCTACTCTTCCCATTTCTCAACAGTGCTTTCTTCTCTATGCATGATTCTCAGGCAGATTTTTCTGATTTTTGAGTAAAGATAGCCTAAGGAAGTTCAAGATTTCAGTGATCTTGCAGCTCACAATTTCTGTGAAAAGAGAGTGCTTCTTTTATGATTACCCTAGCAAATATTGTGGGAAATTTTTTCACTGGTTCGACTTGGATCACGTGTCTATCCCTGGACAGGAATGGAGCACCCTGATTGGTTAACTTGACCACTTCAGTCGCTGGGGGATGGGTCAGCCTGGCCTGAATCACATGGGATAAGAATGTGGACAGGACTACAGTCACATGCAGCTTGAGCAAACAGTAGCTAGTTTGGTCTTAGTAGATTGCTAAAAACTTTGCAATGCTTTGAAAATTGTTTTCCTTCTTACTACTGGTTGTCCGTTTTGACTATACATGGGAATCACCTGGGGAGCCCACCACCCCAGACCAATTAAATCTCGGGGATGGGACCCTGGCATCGGCATTTTTATACCTCCCAAGGTGCTGCTGGTGTGCAGCCAAAGTTGACAAACATATCCTATGCAGAACATTATTTCTAAGTCTGGGGCCAATTAAGGATGACATTGATCTTGCTCTGTAGCTAGTTTAACTTGTTATAAAATAGAAAGCCTGAGACTAGAGGGAGATTCTTGGAAAATGGAAGTAATAGTGACATGGTTTTTGAGTCTTTCTGTATTTCTATGTAAAAAAAGACTGAAAAACTAAATAAAAAAACCCCAAAGCCCATGAACAATATATGTAACCACACTGGGTGCAAGATATGCCCAGAGACGGTGAAGTAAGAGCAGGTGACAGCAAACCACAGGCAGTGTCTGTGCAGATGGATGAAGAGGAGAAGCAGCTGGGTGTCTGGAAGATGTGAGACAAGGAGATCCACAAAATAGCGGGTTTGAGGATTCCCTTCCCAGACAGGGCACCACCCAGAGGAGAAATTTCTGGAAGTGAAATCAAATTGAGGACAGTAGGGTCAGTAAAAAAAATGAAGGGAAAAGAAGGTCCCACCAAAGTGGAGGAGAGTCAGGAACTTTCACAAAACATCAATAGTTAACTCCAAAATAGGCAAGGTAAAACACTAAACTTTAAAAAATGATTATCTTTGGCAGTCAAATTTCTAAAATTTTTCACTTCAATTTCATAAGCTTCTTGTTATTTAATACTTTATTCCAGTGAGCGTGTACTGCTGAAACAGCAAGCATATATTTGTAACATATATATGTTGCAAAAACCATATATATGCATATATAAAATATATATTTAAATTATAATATATATACTTAAATTAACATTGAAAAACAGTATAAATAAAATACAGGTACCTGAACTAGCCTATATATCCCAAGGCAGTTTAAGTAGAACCCACTTGGAGATCACCAAAATGAAACCCTGTATGTTGTGTGAATCCAAACCAGGCAATCACGGAGAAAAACGGGCCCTTTCAAGAAAAACGGTGTGAAAACAAGCTGCTGGTGCCATACATTTTATGTAGACTTGGAATTGCCTAGACTTTATGGAGGCAATAAATCATAACTATTTGAAAGAATGGGCCTAAAATATGAATGAATGTAGACTATAAAAAACTTTAAATCAATTTTTTTAATGAAACTTAAAAATAAATAAGCACTTCAGGAGAATGAAAAAACTAGAAGGAAAAGCATTTAGAACCTTCAATTGGAGAGTACTGTAGTGTTGAACTAAACTCAGTTTCAATAATTAGAATTTCCTGAATAAGAAACTCTAAAAGCAGGTCTCAGTCTTTTCTCCACTGTGAAAAACATATGAGAGATTTCATGAGCATGCATAGTTTCTCACCATTTCCCACATATTAGCCATGATTCTAGCCTCATCTCTCCCTCAAAACATCTTAGAATGCAAGTGAGAATTTCTTGGGTCACTTTAATTAAAAAAACGAGAAAATCTTGGAAACCTCCCATACAACTATTGTCAATAACTATGTAGTGGTTAGGGCTTTAGCATTGGAATGGACCTGTTTGGTAATTCAACCGTTTCCTCAGTTTATGTTCCCAGGCAAATTACTTTACATCTCTAAGTTTCATTTTCTCCATCTGTGAAATGGGTTTAATAATTGTACACATGCTGTTGTGATAAAAGAATGAAATAATAAATGTAGAGTGTATAGTAAATACCAAAATATTGACTAACCACAACAACAGCTTACCAGTTACATTCTCAGTATGGATGGTAATGTACTAGTGTGAAGAGAAAAAAATGCCACTGAAAACCAAAAATTGAAATAGTCTTGAGCTTCATTCTTTTTTTTTTAATTGGAATATAATTGCTTTACACTCTTGTACCAGTTTTTGAGGTACACCAAGGTCAATCATCTGTATTTATACACATATCCCCGTATTCCCTCCCTCCCTTGACTCCCCCCCACCCTCCCCATCCCAGTCCTCTAAGGCATCATCCATCATTGAGTTGATCTCCCTTTGTTATACAGCTACTTCCCACTGGCTATCTATTTTACAGTTGGTAGTATATATATGTCTATGCTACTCTCTCACTTCGTCTCAGCTTCCCCTTCACCCCCTGCCACCTCAAACCTCGAGTTCTCCAGTCCATTCTCTGCATCTGTGTCCTTATTCTTGTCTTGTCACTGAGTTCATCAGTACCATTTTTAGATTCCGTATATATGAGTTAGCACACAATATTTGTCTTTCTCTTTCTGGCTTACTTCACTCTGCATGACAGACTCTAGGTCTATCCACCTCATTACATATAGCTCCATCTCATTCCTTTTTATAGCTGAGTAATATTCCATTGTATATATATGCCACATCTTCTGTATCCATTCATTTGTTGATGGGCATTTAGGTTGCTTCCATGTCCTGGCTATTGTAAATAGTGCTGCAGTGAACATTATGGTACATGTTTCTTTTTGGATTATGGTTTTCTCTGGGTATATGCCCAGCAGTGGGATTACTGGACCATATGGTAGTTCTATTTGTAGTTTTTTAAGGAATCTCCAAATTGTTTTCCATAGTGGCTGTACCAACTTACAATCCCACCAACAGTGCAGGAGAGTTCCCTTTTCTCCGCACCATCTCCAGCATTTGTTGTTTCTAGATTTTTTGATGATGGCCACTCTGATCGGTGTGAGGTGATACCTCATTGTGGCTTTGACTTGCATTTCTCTGATAATTAGTGATGTTGAGCATCTTTTCATGTGTTTGTTGGCTATCACTTCATTCTTAATAAAATGCTTTAATTCTTTATATATTTCCCTCCTGCTCAGGTTAATAAATCATGTGTTATTTATTTAAAAAATTATGAGTACCTACTTTGTATAAGGCACATGCACGTTTGTTCGTTATCAGATAGAAAAGGTATTAGATTTTCTCCCATTTTATTTAGCTTTTATTTGCATTTTATTTAAATTTCAGGATCTTCCTCAAATGCAAGGGGATTTTAAAACCAAAGTAACATGCTGCTGGGTGGAGGCCTGTGCAGACAGCTCATCTTGTGCCTCTAGCCTCAGCAGGACATGGGCAGGCTTGTGGGGGCCTATACTGAGCCTACAGTTGTGCAGCCAGGAGCAGTTCTTCCAATCCAGGGAGTGGAAGGTGTGTGGGACCACAGACGCACCAGCTGATTGCAGAAAAGCCCTGAGTTCATCATAACACTTGTGCACTTGTGTTCTGAATTGTCCATGCCCTGGGAACTTGGTAAACAAGCCTCCCTCAATTTTAGTCCCTGGCGTCAGCAGCATATGACAACCAGCTGGTTTCCTGTGCACACTTGCAAATGACTCTGTTTGCATGATTCCTCACCAAGGTGACTAAATCAGCTGGTGGGCTTAACGTTTGTGTAGACAAAGACTTAGAACCTGGTTTGCGTGGCACAATTTCAGTTATGGTCTTTACAGTTATTTTTTTCTACAAGCTGTTGGTCCTGAGAATTATTTACCTTTTAATTACAAATGTTCAACCCCCCTCTAAGAGGAGAGTGAAGCAGCTTATTTACTTCCTACTGGCAGACTTCTGAGGAAACAGCTTAGCTAGGCTTCCTGAGCCATTGAACCAAAATAAAGTAACTTGCAGAAGAGCAGCACCACGTCCTCATCCACCAGCTTTGCTTCTCCTCTGCTGGAGTTTCTCATGGGGACCAAAACTGAAAAGAACCTCTCAATGCAGCAATCAAAATACCGCTTCATTTTCCCCCTCCCTTTTTCTCTCAATGAAGCAAACTTCTAACAGATTCTATTTGCACATGTGTACAGCACTCATTTATTGAGCATCACAAAGGAGAGAGTTGTTCTCTGTGTGCCTTTTCAGATAAGCTTATCCCTTTAATCATTTAACCTTTTCCTTGTTTACAAAGAAATATTTTAAAATATTAATCAGCCTCAATCTCCTTCTAAAACAGAATACACTAAACAGAAAGCAAACTTCCGTTGATGACACGTGGCCATCATTATGGATTAGTCATTGAGATGTACTCTGATACCCACAAGGGCTATGGAGGTGGGAGGACTTGTTTGTTCCAACATTAAATAATCCCACACTGTTACATCCTCACTTGTTTCTGCCTTTATGTCTCTTCCTTCTCTATCTGGCTACCTGTCTCTAACAGCTCTTTCTCCACTTTTAATGTGCTGTTGTTTCTAATCTGCCATGACCTGGGAAATCAGATAAGCCTGTTTCCTAGAACTAAATGCCTGACATAATGTTCTATAAACAGAGTGCACAAACTTTAGTGCGTACTTGGCTATTAGTTAGGGTGTATTGGCTGCAAATAATTGAAAATCCTGGCTCATCATGGCTCAAATAGCAAAGCAATTTATTGTTTCTTAGAACTAAGTGGGCCCACGGAGGATGGAGTCCAGGCATGATACTTCAGGCTCTGTTTTACTGCTGGGTGATTCTACCAGCTCTGCCTTCTTCCTGGCTTCATCCTCCAGCTGGTGGCAATATGGCTGCAGTGGTTCCAGAGGCAGGTCCTGACCCAGTAATGTTCCAAGGAAGGAAAGAGAACATCTCCTTCTGTGTCTCTTTTAGGAGAAGGAAACCTTTTCCAGAACCACCTCCACCCTCCTCCAGCTGACTTCCCTTTCCTAAACCTACCACTAACTAGGGGGATAGAATTCTCATGATTGATTAGGACTAATTAGCATCTACCCTAAGCCAAACTGGAATTCTCTCAGGAAAAAGAAGAGGGAAAAGTAGACAATGGGAAGGGAATCAACAGTGTGTGCTAGGAATTGAAATGATTTGCTTGATTTTTTAAACAATTTTTATAGATTTGCAACTGTGTCTATAATTAGTTCAGATTTGGAGCAGATCACTTTTAGAAAAGTGAGGTATTGTTTTAAAATAAAATCAAATGCTAACCAGAGGTATTTAGTGAAAATCTAATATTGGGGCTACATGTACCCATAAATGGAAACAAAGTTTGGGGGTTGCTCCTCTGTGAATATTATACCACTTGAATGGTTCAACCTAGAATAAAAAGACTACACAGTTTATCACAAGGAAATATTTGGAGAAAGGAGCTATTGAGAGGGGGAGCTATAGAGGTGACTGTGGCTTTTCATGAAGGCCAGGTACCCTTCAAATGACTACAGGTAAATCCACTAACTGACAGGAAGATCCCATGAACCAATATTTTCTTCTTGGAGCACATTAGGAAAAAGGGATTAAGACCTAAACTGCTCTTTAGGGTGTAAGCAGCCATGGATAAATTAGGCAAATTCACTTATATCTTTTGTTTCTTCCTTGAAGCTCTGGAAAGCTTCTCCCTATATGGGGAGTTCACATGATCATTTCTTCAATTAACATAAAAGTATAGATGTAGGACATTTCTTTTAGATCAGCTAATGAACCCCTCTCATTTCATAGAGTTTGAGCTTCCAAGAAGACATCACCTTTTCTTCAAAGTGGTCCCTGACTCTCCGCCCCATCTCCAAGTGTGATTTGATGTTCTTTCTCTTTGCTCCTTTAGCACTCTCTGCACACTTCCAATATCATACTTACCACACTGAATTATAATCTCTGATTTTGCTTATCTTTTCCCCTAAATCCCAAGTATCTTGACAAAGGAAACAGATTCTACTTATTTTTGTTTCCACAGGGTCATGGTGCTTAATGACTATCTGTCAGAAGGATGGATGAATAAACAGATCAGGAAACTAAAGAGCAAAGCCATCAGTGATTTGTCCCAGCTCTCTCAGGAAGTTAGCTGCACAGTTAGGAAGAGAATCATAGATTTTAAGGCTCTTTTTCAATCCACAAATTTGCTAGGTCTATGCAGATAGTATTTTTGTTTTAAAATAAATGCTCTAAACTCTGCTAGAGCAAGTAAAGTATGGCGACACTAGAGGTAAAGCAAAATACAAAAAACAAAAAACCCTAAAATCACAGCCTCAGACTGCTGTAGGGTTTTAAGGACAGCGATGTGGCAATAAATAAATAAACAAAGAAACAAACTTCTTATGAGAAACAAAGACTCGTAATTCTCTTCTCCAAGACATCTTTGGTTACCAGCCATTGAGGAGACTGATTCCTAAGCCTGTCCCTTACTCCCCTCCCCAAACCCCAACACATACAAAAGGCCCAGTGCTGTGAACATGGGGACAAGAGACACTAGCTGCCTCCATCACGCACTTCAGCTTTGTGACAATTCCCTGGAAACTCAGCATCTGGAAGGATAAAGTTATTTTTTACGGAAAAGTTCCAGTGTCACTTCAGATTTTAGTAACATCATAGCACACTCTTCTCTTAGACTAGAACCAGGCAGAAAGTCTCACTCAGTTACAACCCTGAGGCTCATTATGGACTAACTAGTCACCTAAGGTAATGAAAAGAGGGAAAGGTCACTTTCCATTTGACCAAAATTCACCAGAGCAACAAACCTGTTAGAGCATTTATTCCTCACTGCAGAACATAACTCTTGCTCCCTGAAAAATCAGAGTGGCCCATTTTGTAGAATGGTGGGTACATTCCAGAAGGCAGGCTAAACTGGCTCCAGGACTAATGAAAGTGTCCTTTTTTCTTCACATTTCAGGATTCTTGTGAATTATCAGCACATCAAGCCCTGACTGAAAATGCCAAGATGTTTCTGATTCCACAAACTGTGGCAGGTAATTTGGCTGAATGAAATTTCACCAAATACAATTTGACCAAATATAAAGTGCTTGTATGTATTTAACTTAATTTGGTTAATTGGAAAATTAGTAAAAATAATGTTTACATGAAAGTGAGTAACCGCAATCGCTGCTTCTTTTAGTGTTGGTAATTTTGGTATGTGTACCGTGAGGTGGCTCTGTGTATTTTTGCATTTTTGTCTGATTGTTAAAATTGGTTCTTTTCTTGTTGTTGTTGTTTTTTCCAATTACTTATGCTCTTTCTTACATTACTGAAAAGTTGGAAAAAAGAATTGTTCAACAACAGTGGAACAAACTAAATGGCCGACAAAGGTAGATTGGTTAAAACAACCTAAATATCCTTGAATAGGGGAATTCATTAAAACAGAATTTTTATGTTTTCTTCTATGCTTTATTTTATTATTTAAATTCTTTTGTTAATTTTCTGTTGGTATAAAAACGTTACTCAATACAAAAAAATTAGAAAATATAGACATGCAAAAATGGATGTTATGAACACATGAATTCAATCTATCTAGTTGAAACTTTGAAATCTTGAGTTATTTCCTTCTAGGAGACACACACACACAGACACACACACACACACATCTAGTCCTTAAAAGCAGGATCATAGTATGTTTCATAACCTCCAATATAAGGCCACAAGCTGTTAGATCTCTAACTAATTTTAACTAATATTCTATTGATCAAAAACTAGTTAGGAATTATTTTAAGTCCAAATAGTAGAAAATAGGGAAAATATGATATGTGGATACAAGTGCTTATAGCCAAATATGGGGTTACAAAACCACCTTGTGATTAATACCGTTTATTTTAACAGTGGACTATTTTAAAAATTCAGTTTCTACAAATTCAGAATTTTAACCAGATTGTCCTACTGGTCAGTTCTCTTTGGATCATATTCTTTAGTTCCTATATGCTTGTGATCAAATCACTTTTGAGCAAATTGTTAGGAGGTGCAGTTCATTTTTAAGTTTGGCATCCTTCCCATGTCAAAGCTGCCAGAGATGTCTGCATCAGTCATTTCCAACCCATTTGACCAGAGACCCACAACCTCAGATGGTCAAATTAGTGACACACCTGTGGGCCTTGTTCCAAAAAGAATTTTAGGTGACTTTCACAAATATACCCAATATAACAAAATTAAAAGTAGGAGGAAATGGGGCTTCCTAGATGGTACAGTGGTTAAGAATCCGCCTGCCAATGCAGGGGACATGGGTTTGATCCCTGCTCCAGGAAGATCCCACATGCCGAGGAGCAACTAAGCCCATGCACCACAACTATTGAGCCTGCGCTTTAGAACCCGTGAGCCACAACTATTGAGCCCATGTGCCGCAACTACTGAATTCCACGCGCCTAGAGCCCATGCTCCACAATAAGAGAAGCCACAGCAATGAGCAGCCTGTGCACCACAACAAAGAGTAGCCTCCACTCACCGCAACTAGAGAAGGCCCACGTGCAGCAAGGAAGACCCAACACAGTCAATAAACAAATTAATTAACTAATTAATTATTTTAAAAAAAGAGGAGATGTGTGAAAGGTACACAGGAACTCTCTGTTCTATGCTTGCAGCTTTTCTGTAAACCTAAAATTTGCTCAAAATAAAATGCTTTAAAAATAGCTTGAGGGCTTCCTAGGTGGCGCAGTGGTTGGGAATCCACCTGCCAATGCAGGGGACATGGGTTCAATCCCTGCTCCAGGAAGATCCCACATGCCACGGAGCAACTAAGCCCATGCACCACAACTACTGAGCCTGTGCTTTGGAGCCCATGAGCCACAACTATTGAGCCCACGTGCCACAACTGCTGAAGCCGACGTGCCTAGAGCCCATGCTCTACAAGAGAAGCCACGGCAATGAGGCACCTGTGCACCGCAAAGAAGAGTAGCCCCCACTCACTGCAACTAGAGAAAGCCTGTGTGCATCAACAAAGACCCAACACAGCCAATAAATAAATATAAATAAAGTAAATAAATAAATAAATATTTTAAAAATAGCTTGAAATATAAATAGATTGGAGAGAAATCTTTTTCCAAAATTAAGAGAAATAAACTCCCTCAATACACACACAAAGATGGGCAGTGATAAGATGAGACCCAATATGAAAATTAGTAGACTGGAGACATGCTGCAGGGTTTTACACAATTGCTATAGTTGAGCTGTGCCAA
This sequence comes from Hippopotamus amphibius kiboko, assembly GCF_030028045.1. Taxonomy (NCBI): domain Eukaryota; kingdom Metazoa; phylum Chordata; class Mammalia; order Artiodactyla; family Hippopotamidae; genus Hippopotamus; species Hippopotamus amphibius. The sequence continues at coordinate 111,712,782 of NC_080193.1, forward strand.
AGTAAAAAAGAAACATGATTGTTATAAGAATCACATTACTATCTGTGAAAATGTACTGATTAAAGAGGAGAAGCAAAAGGTTTCCTGCACTTAGGTCCAAGAGAAATTTTTCTGCAGATTTTTCCAAAGTGAGGATAAAGTGATGGAGGAGTTAATATTCTCTACCTCTAAATAAAACAATGTCTGCCCCCCCCCGCCAAAAAAAAAAACACCAGTGCCCCATAGAAGAAGGAGTAGGATCTGGATTGATAGGCAGAGAGGGCAAAGCAGTTAGATTTCTTTAATAGTCATTTGAGATATCACAAATAGACTCTAAACAGTTTTCTCTTTAAAAGAAAAAACAAACAGCCTAATTATGGGGAGGGGTGGAGTAAAGAATGCTTTCAGGAAACATTAGTATACCTGTCCTGTCAGGAAGGTTTAAAAATAAACACTAGACAAGACAAGCAGACGTGATATACAAGTCAGGAGTCACAGCTATTAGCCAAGGTGGAAAAGCAAGACTCAAGGCAGATGAGTTTTAAGAACAAATGGAGCAGCACCATGTTTCTTTAAAGTACATGACGTATTCCATGACACCAAATGCTGCCTGCACTGTTTGTGTGTTGGCTTCTTTAGTTTAGTCTGTTTAAAAAAAAAAAAAAAATCTGTTTATTGGGAGGCTCAGACTGTCTCAAGCAAAATCAGAAAGTAACACAAGCTGTGTCTTCTGTTTGCTTCCTGCTTATAATTCTCTCTTCTACCAATTTAAAGGAATGTTTCCAATGGGCCTAAAAGAAAGAAATGGAAGCATTTAGCCCTGAATTCCTGAGGTCCAGCCTTGGCTAGAGGAGGGATTCTTAGGCTACAATGGTGAAGAATTATGGGGGCACTGGGAAATGTGGAGCCCAGGAGCAGAGGTAAACCTTCAAGGGGGAAGAATCCAATGGGGCACTGGTGGGCTTACGTGAGCTCCAACTGGGAAAGAGAAAGAAGATCCCATGGGTTTCCTTTATTCATAGGACCTTTCCCTGGTGAGCAAAGGATGGAACAAAGGCTTATTCCCACTTTAGACTCACAATGTTCTCATGCCCTTTTGCCCCAAGATATCTACTCCTTGCTTGGTATTACTATTCACATATCCTATAGTGTGAAGGAGGTTTTAAACCAGAATTGGCCCTTAATGAGGCTGTTAGAAGTCTATCCTGGAGTTTATGGGGATTGGAACAGAGAGGGTATTGTCTAAGGCCCCAGGCTTCCTAGTAACAGCCCTAGGACTTGGAGCCTAGTCAACCTGAGCACAGGTCTCCCAACCTAGCTAGTGCCCTCTGTCCTCACCCCTTGTCTTCTCTTCCCCTCTGCCCCAAGATGCTACGCATGCAGGATCCATTCTTATTGCAACTTCTTCAGACTTCGCCCCATCCATGCTTAGGTTTCTTCGCCTTATCCCACCTCCCCACGTGCCCATCCCAAACATGACAACATACCCTTTCTATCCTGGAAAGGTCATCCATCACTCAGCCTCCAGACCCAAGAATCTGGTTCTTTTGAGAGTGAGTGGGTATAGCTGCATGTGGGGAGAAGAGGAAGTAAACCAAAGAGACTCAGCAAGTAAGGGACAGGAAATCCTATAAGCTATTAATGGCAAATCTTGATGTCCACTTCCCTCATAATTGAGATTCAGATAAGGAAGTTGAGATCCCAGGTGACTTATTCCAGATTTCTCAGTTATTTATTGCCAAAGTCAAAGCTAGAATCCAGCTCACATAAATATCACCCAATTGATGTGGCTTCATGCCACATAGAGATAGAAAGATTGTGGTCTTTCTGGAAATGCCCATGCTAGTAAGAGTGTTGGAAAGATATCAGAAAAGCTTTACATTGGAACTGTTTACAGATACTATGAAACTAACAAAAGTCTAAACTGATCTTTTTATAAAAAAGCTTGCCTTGTCCATATAAAATAATATTAATTAGGAGGATATCACTCAGGGCAAAACATTTCATAAATATTGTTCACAAGTGTGAAATATTGATTATATATTTTCATAGCAACAATCAAATATAGAGGTGGAATTTCACCCCTAGTTCTGCCTTCCTTCCTGAAATTAGGCATTGTTTTGATACACTTGGTCAACTAAAAATATTCTCTATATCTGTCAAGTTGGTAGATGTTTTTTAGGAAAAAATGTTATTTTTCTATTTAAAAATTGAATCACAACACATATGTATAGACGTCATTTTCTAGAAGAGGAGCTATTTTAAAATAGCACGTGGGGTCTGTAAGCCATCTCTTCAGAGTTGTCTCCCTTGCCTAAGAAAGTAATCTGATACCAACCAAATGACTTAATTAATCAGTCCAATCAAATATATGTTTAATACCTTAGTGTTTCTGTATGGGAACCAAAGAGCAGCTGCTGTCAAAGAGCTTGCCATCGAGAGGGGAGGATTAGATAAGGGCAGAGAGCTGTCACTGGAGATGGGGGTGGATAGGGTGAGTGGGCAAGAAGAGTGCAGAGAGCTATGGGGATTCAAAGAAAGGTGGGAACACAGATATATGTTGAAAGAAAAATTGAGAGATTTGGGAAAAGCAGCTGTGAAGGTAGATGCTTTGAGGCAAGCCTTGAAGGATGGGAGGGATTGATAAAAACATTCCTGGGCTTTGCTCCAGAGCACAAACATTCGCAAAATGCAAATATTTAGGATAATGATTTTTAAAAGACTGTGCAAAACATTTACATTTTGCTTCTTACAAAAACACTTATCTCTTGCCCCTGTGTGGACCTTTTCAAGGCCCCAAGTCCTAGCCATTTTGGGCAGCCTTCTAATATGAAACCAGAAGGAATCCCAACAGCCTGGAGACTTTGCTTTTGTGTCATAGACACTACTTACCCCCCTCCCTCCATGTTGAATCTTCATTTGTGCATCTACTGAGGATGACTTTACTTTTAACTAATTCACTCATTGGACAAATATTTGTTGAACATCTGCTATGCTCCAGGCATTGCCAGGCATTAGTAATAGAAAGGTAAATACCAATCATCAGGGAAATGTAAATCAAAATCACAATGAGATATCACCTTACACCTGTTTGGATGGCTATTATCAAGAAAACAAAAGATAACAACTGTTGGTGAAGATGTGGAGAAAAGAGAACCCATGTATGCTGTTGGTGGGAATGTAAAATGATGCAGCTGCCATAGAAAACAATATGGAGTTTCCTCAAAAAATTAAAAATAGAACTGCCATATAATCCAGCAACCCCAGTTCTGGGTATTTGTCCAAAATAATTGAAATCAGGGTCTCGGAGAGGTGTCTGCCCTCCCATGTTTATTGTGGCATTATTCACAATAGCCAAGATACAGAAACAACTTAAATGTCCATGACAGATGAATGGATAAAGAAACTGTGGTATATACATATGATGGAATATTATTCAGCCTTAAATAAGAAGGAAATCTGCTATAAGGGACAACATGGATGAACCTGGAGGAAATTATGCTAAGTGAAATAAGCCTGACACAGGTGGACAAATACTGAATGATTCCACTTACATGAGGTATCTGAAATAGTAAATTCATAGAAACAAAATAGAATGGTGGTTGCCAGGGTCTTGTGGGAGGGAGAAATGGGGAGTTGCTGTTCAATATTTATATACTTTCTGTTATGCAAAAAGAAACAGTTCTAGCCATCTGCTCTACAACATCACGCCTACAGTTAACAATACTGTACTGTGTACTTAAAACTTGTCAGGAAGGTAGATCTCATGTAAAGTTTTTTTTAGCATAATAAAAAAAATTAAAGTTTTTTTTAAAGGGGTGAATACACCTTAAAAAATCAGTTTTACACAAGAGAATCAAAGGACATGAAAATGAAAAAGTTGCTGGGGCCACAGGGCAAAGGAACTAGACCACCATGGCGAAACATTCCTTAGAGGTATTTCTGAAAGCAAATTAAGCCACCCAGACTATACTCTCAGGCCCATTATTTTCTAAGAATGCCAAATTAGAACACTATGTACTTCTTAATTTTCCAGTTTGCCAGTTTTATGGGCAAAAAAAAGTAGTTTATTGTTTTCCCCCTGGGCCTGGAATAATATCACAGACTCCTTGCCAAAGTTCCTGCTCTCCCAACTCCTGGTTGGTCCCCTTACGGGAATTGCCATCTTATATATACATGGCTGTTCTGGAACAAGCTCCAGGATATTCTTCAAAGGCAACATCAAAAGCCCAAGTTAAAACCAGAAGTTTCCCTATGAGCTTCCTATTCTGTTGTGGCCCAAAGGGAGAACATTTGGTAAGAAAGAGACTGGTGGTCAAAGAAACGATCTCATTCTTTAAGGTAAGACTAGCTCCAGTTTAACAAGTATCTTTGTCTTCTGGGAATAAAATAGTGCAATACCCTATACCCGATACAGTTCCACCAGCATGCAGATGACAACAGGGGCACACACTTCTCCATAGAACATCATTCCCTCCTAGGGCTATCCACGTGAAAGGAAGGGTGATTATTCAATGAATAAGCCATGTCCTTCCCTGCAAACGACATGACCAGTTTGCTTACAGCCAAAAAAAAAAATCTGTCAATGCATCTGTGGATTTGCTGGGCCTGATTTAGCCCCTGCCTCCTCTAGCAACATATTTAGTCACTCTTCTCATCTACTAAGAAAACGTTGTGACTGGGTGACTCGTAGTCACATTGGGATTTGTCATCAGGCAAGGAAAACCGACAGCTAAATGGAATTAACAAAGACCTTTATTGTTATGTTGGGCACTTTTAAGCTTCATTGAATTGTAATTTACACACTATAAAATTCACCCATTTTTAAGCATAAAATTTAATGATTTTTTACTAAATTTATAATAGTGTAAAATGTGCAAACTTTCTATCACCCCAGAAAGATCCTTTGTCTATTTGTAGTAAATCCCTATTCCTAGCTCCTGCCCCCAAACAACCACCATTCTGCTTTCTGTCTCTCATTGATTGGCTTTTCCCTAAAATTTCACATAAATGGAATCATACCACATGTAGTATTTTTGTGTCTGGCTTCTTTCACCTAGCATAACATTACCATTACTGAGGCTCTTCCACTTTCTAGCATGTATCAGTACTTCTTTACTTTTTACCATTGCAGAGTATTTCAGTGTATGGATAGACCACATTTTGTTTTTTCATTCACCAGTTTATAGACATTTGGATTTTTTCCAGTGTGGCGCTATTATGAATAAAGCTGCTACGAACATTCCCATACATGTCTGCATATAGACACGCACTTTCATTTGTCTTGGGTAAGTATCTAGGAGTAGGATTGCTGGGTCATATGGCAAGTTTATATTTTTTGAAATATACTTTTTTGAAACTGCAAAACTGTTTTGCAAAATGGCTGTACCATTTCACATTCTTATCTGCAATTTATGAGGCATCCAGTTTCCCTATATCCTCACTAATAGTTTTTATTGTCTGTATTTTTTACTATAGTCTTTTTAGTGAGTTTGTTTTTAAGACTCAGGTTTTTCTCACCACTCAAGTCCCAGAAACCTTGGCTAAGCATAAGATCTGGGTCATAACTGGCTAAGGCTTCTGAGACTCTGGCAATTTAGGAAAAAGTCTAATTGTGGGAGATGGACAACTACATGCTTGTTATTATAACAAAAAAGGTGTAGAGCAAGGCCAGACACTTCCTTTGTCCAACGTTTATTGGCTAAGGCAGGAAAACTAGTTCTTCTAAGTATGGAATAGCAATGATCTCAGTTTGTTCATGCAAAACTTAATGAACACTTATGAACGTACCTGTAGTTTGGTGAGAAAAAGGTATTTCTCATATACTATATAAAATGCGAGTTAATTTAACTTAAATATTTTTTGACTGTTGAGAACAAAACATTATATTGGGAGATAGAAGAGTAAGCCAGAAATCTCATTCTGGTTTATGGAAGTGGGGCAGAGGAGATAGGATGAGGAGGGAGTGGTAGCGTTGCCTCTCACTGTTAATGATGATGTGCAGGCTCCCTAGCACATGTCTAAGAAGTGTGTGTGCATGCATGCAAAGGGGGCTAGGAGGTTGAGCAAATACTTGACAAAAATTAATCTGGAGGGTTAATGATTGTAACCCCAAAGTCAGCCTGTATGTACACATTCCTAATGCTGAGAGTTGTGAACTGCCCTCATGCTAGTGATCCTTAAGCAACTTCCGAGTGGATCCATTTTATGACGCGTTGCCCATGACTTTAAAGCTATTTCAGTTTTCGCCAAGGTCTTGTGCAGTTGGTTGGGGAGGGGTGAGAGGAGGCAAGCCTGGGAAGTGAGACAGTCGTATGAATATGTCCTACAGGCTTGCCTAGTGCAGGTGGAGGAGGGACTAAATGGACTTCTCCATTCCTTACAGAATAGCATTTCCCACTATCCCTGAGGTGTGAGCCAAGGATGTGCTGGAACGTCCTGAAGTCTGATTGGCCAGCAAGAGCCAATTTTGTACATTTCCCAACGCTACCTTCAGTGAGGTCTGGAATCAACAAACGCTAGGAATCAGGCCTTCCCATTCACCTCAGAACCTGTTGTTAAACATTTACCAGCATATCACTGTATATCACTGTGGTGAGCCGTACTAACTCTCTAGCAAAGCAGTCTGGGTGACCTTCCTTGGAGCTTGGGGAAGGGCCTGAGGGTTACCTTGAAAGGCATCTGCAACATATGCTACAAAATGGTTTACCAAGTAGAAAACAAAGACTAGGTGCTTTTACCATGGGGTGGGGAGGATGGCCATTGGAAGTTAAGATTACATCTTGTAAGACAGATAAAGCAGTTTCAAAAATGATTGTGATAGGAGACAGGAGGTGGTCAGAAGCACCACGTGTAAACTAGAGATGATTCAGAGGAGGGTGAGGCTGAGCACACCCCACGTTCCAGTGCAGGCCCTTAGAGCCGAGAATTGCTAGGTTGCTCCTAGCTTTGAGGCCCCTGGTATACCAAAACATGAGGAAACGCCAAAACAAGGTTAAAAAAAATAGTATATTTTAAACGTTTCCACTAAACATCTTACACATGAAACGCAATGCCATATTGTTGCAGTATTCATAAAAGCATTAAAATATTAATTTACTGCACACTATGGGGGGATGGCGTAAATTAAAAGTTGTCTGATAAACATCTTTGAAAACTGTTCACTAATCTCCGTGACTTCCTGTTAAGCCTCACTGAGAGGTGAAGCCTAAACCTAAGGACCATCAGGATGGGAAAACCCTGACCCCAGAGCCCTGTTTTACATGCTTATGTTCGGGATTATAGCAAAACCTTCATGAATCCCAAGCAGGACCTTGTCTGTCATCTATAGAACAAAGCATCTATCTAGTAGAACTAGGAAATTTTAATGTCACATAGGTGAGTTACTCTAATAACTGAAGTTTATCTCCTTCAAATGCCCAAACAACTTTCACTATATTTTATGGGAAATTTTCCCACAGCCTACTACTATAGGTTTTTAAAACTAACATCACCTACTCTTGACAATTCAGGAATATTGTTATTATCTGCTCTCATGGTACTACACGGCAATTGACAATAGTTTTGCCCTTTTAAGTTTCTTCTGCTGCCCTCTCAGTGCTGAAGTCACTTCCTGCTGCGGTTGGCACATCTGCCCCTCGCAGAGTGGCTTTTTTCTGGTTGGTGGTTACTCTACCCACTGGGCGACTGCAGTCTGGGGAATCAGATAAGCACTTTGCTTACATTTGTTATAAAGAGTCTGTAATGGGAGAGGGGGCCTGCAACATCTGAACCTAGTGGGGCTCCATCATCTGACTTTTGCACAGATTTTGAGGCTTGGGGGCTGTGTTTTAGAACTAACTATTGTTGCTGGAAATATGATATCTATGTGAGGAATTGTTAATATACTGTTATGGGCTGAATTGTGTCCGCCTCCAAATGTATATACTGAAATCCTAAGCCCCAGTACCTCAGAATGTGGTTGTATTTGGAGGTAGGGTCTTTAAAGAGATAATTAAAAGGAGTCATTAGAATGGTCCCTAATGGTCCCCAGCAAAGACACCCTAACCGGTGTCTTTATAAAAAGAGATTAGGACACAGACACACACAGAGAGGAGACTGTGTGAAGACACAGGGAGAGGAGGGCCACCTATGAGCTAAGGAAAGAGGCCTCAAAAGAAACCAATCCTGCTGACACCTTGATCTTGGACTCCTAGCCTCCAGAATTGTTAGAAAATAAATTTCTGTTGGTTAAGCCACCCAGTCAGTGGTACTTTGTATAGCAGCCCTAGCAAACTAAGACACTAACCAAGCGGCTTCTGCCCCTGTGGTGCAGCGTCCTGATATTACACCTGGAGTAGAGAGCAGGAAGGGCTATCTTGAAGGCTCCCCTTGCAAAGCCCACGTTTCAGGACAACTCTTTAAGCTGTTGCTAAATTATTGCTAACATTGATTTTCCAGGGAGTGCAGTGTCAATTCATGAAGCAGTAAGGAAAAGATAACTGGACACTGCAAGCAGAAAGAGAAATGAGCTCCTATGTATGCACGAATAATGCAGAATTTAAGGGAAAAAAATGTTTCACGTACAGGAAGATAAATTTTGAGCTGTCATTTAAAATCTAAGAAAACTACCAGGAGTTATTGTCAACTCTTTTCTAAACAAATATATTAGTCCAAATAGCTACTGAGACCAAAACATACAAACAAACAACAACAACAACAACAACAAAAACCCACTTATAAACTGGGAAATTTTATACTCCAAAAAATTTTTTAAAACATAACCTCATTAGGTATCAGACAAAAACCACAGTGAAAGATGGATGAGTGTGTGAAACTCTGATTTCAATGTAAGAAAGACTTCAGAGAAAAAGAAAAGACCCAGAGAAGGACAATGAAAATTTAAAGGGAAAGAAGTGACTTAGAAATGACAAAAAAAAACAAAAAAAAAGGAAATGAGGACAGATGGGACCAGGAAAAGTGTAGTGAGATGGAATAGAATCACAGTTTTTGAAATTATGAACATGGAGTCTGGGTGGACAGGGGCTAGTTCTCCGTACCCCAGGGCGCCTGACCTAGTGAAAGCCATTGGAGTTTGAAGTGTAGTTTTAGGATAAATGAAAGGCAATCACACTTTGCCTAATAAATGAAAGACAGTATGCTCCTTTCTCCCAATTGTTGGTACCAAAAAAAGATACCTAGATTTTTTTTTCAGTCTTTTTTTTTTAATTTTTATTTTTGGCTGCACTGGGTCTTCGTTGCTGTGCACACAGACTTTCTCTGGTTGCAGTGAGCAGGGGCTACTTTTCGTTGTGGTGCACCAGCTTCTCATTGCAGTGGCTTCTCTTGTTGCCGAGCATGGGCTCTAGGCACGCAGGCTTCAGTAGTTGTGTTTCGTGGGCTCTCAAGAGCAGGCTCAGTAGCTGTGGCGCATGGGCTTAGTTGCTCTGTGGTATGTGGTACCTTCCCGGACCAGGGATCCAACCTGTGTTCCCTTCATTGGCAGTCAGATTCTTAACCACTGCACCACCAGGGAAGTCCCAAGATATCTAGATTTGAAGCAGATGTGTATCAACATATGTGTGATGGACATGTTAATGGAAACTGTGGATGTTTGAGAAATTTCTAATCAGCCACAACTGAATCCAAGGTGAGGAAATCTGCGTACCCACCATTGATCCCAGAGCCTTTGCCTGAGACAGAACTGCTCTGTCTCAAAGCACAAAACAAAGACACCCCAGAAGTCTGAGTGGGTAGAGAACACACAGGACAGGGAAGTTCCAAGTCTTCACATATCTTCAAGGGGACTTTATTTTTTATTTCCTTACTAATGCTAAAATTTTCCTATCTTCTTAGAAGTGGTGGCAGTTTCTGAGACCACATAAATAGCAAAAATGTGGTTTTAAACTCTTCCTAAATATTAAAGTAGAAAAAAAACTTAAACCAACTTGGAGCCATTCGCAGTTGTTTATCTCTTGTTGAAAAGCACTGTCCTTATTTACACATCATGCCAGCCAGGTGCTCAGACAGAATCTACCTGGCTTCAGGACTGTTATTCCTGGGCTCAGAGATGTCCCTTGTAGACTTAATTCAAAAACAGTAAACCTGTCTAGACTCAGTGTGGCTGAGCCCCAGGGCAATGAGCTGACATTATTAACATATTAGCTCCAAAGCTCAGCACCTGCAAGCAAGGGCACAGGGCCTGGCAGAGCTGCTAACAAGTCAAATTCCAAAAAACCTGACAGACTGGAAAAGCGGTCACAGATGAGCATGACCAGGTATCCATAACCTGACAACTTAACCTCACCTAATTTTACTTCTCTGGTGACCAGAATGGCATGAACTTTAGCCATGTAACTCACCTACCTCTGAGCTCTAATTAAAGTTTGCTAAGAGCTTTATGATCCACCCAGACAACTACCCGGGGAATGCAGAAGGGCTCAATCACAGCGCTGCTGTTATTATTTTGCTGTTGTTAGTATTATTCCTGTTTTATAATAATGATTCAGAGCATAACTGACTCTGAGGGTTCTCATTTTTGTTTTTGTTCGTTCGAGGAGTGGTGGTGGGGAGTCTTTATTTGTAATATGCCTCCTTTCTTACAGTGATGCAGGCAATGTATGTAACAAGGATGATACACACACACTAAAACATCCATCTCCTCTCCTCAAGCCTCCTCTGACCAGGGAAATTGGGCACGAGATACATTATGGGGGTGGAGGATGGAGGTGCTATCTCTGGGCCATCCCTGACGTGTTCTCTACGCACACATTTGTTAGCATGGCAATTAAACCCAGGCTTTGATTCTGAAGACTTTTTAGCTCAGATTCTGTGGTTTGAGATTTGAGAGCTAGAACAAAACAATTGTCTAGGGGTTAAAGCTAGACATTTAACTTTCGGATTCATTTGAGAACCTGAAAGATACATACCCACATCCACGTCCACCCACTCATTCCCAAACACCACATCATTGTTTGGCTATCGGACAATTCATTCTATAAACCAGCTTGGGGTGAGGATTACAAAAAGTCAAACTTTGACCTATTCAGTTCTCAAACTTCAGCCAAGTAAACACAAAACCTTTGCACTGGAGGATACCTAGCAGTCTATCAAGTCCAGATTATACACAACATCTGAATTTCCATGATAACATTACCAATAAATAGTCATGAACATTTTGTCTAAATATCTCAAGACAGAAGGTAGATTTATTTACCCTGAAACTAATGAATCAGGGCTTCTTATTTGGAAGAGGCAAAGGCCGCTTCCAAACCTTGTACTTAACTTTGTATCCATCATTTGTACTTTTTGTCTTAAAGCAGGCCCCCCAAAATGTATAAGCTTCAGGCCCCACAAAAGCTGAGGTGGGGACAAGAACATTCCAAAGGGTAATCTAAAGTATGTCTTTACATTGGAATAAAATGCTCAAAATGTCAGAAACATATTTTCCATAATATAGTGATATTTCTGAGATTGGATGTAATCATTGCGTGAGTAGGGTATTTAAGAGGATTATCTGAAAGTCCTACATTTAGATTTAACACTACTTGCTCTTTTTTGCCCCAGGATGTTTAGCCAGGTTGTGCCCTCTTCCTGGAAACTCTTACCCCTTTTTTCTGTTTATCTCCTACCTTGCTTTCAGATCTCAACTCACATGTCCACAAGAATGTCCTCCCTAACTTCCCCGATCAGGTCAAATCCTCCTCTATGTAGTATCATCACACACACACACATGCTTCTTCCCGGCACATGTGACACTGTAATTTCACTCATGTTTACATGTGTATGCTTTTGATTGCTCTCTAATTCCCCCCACCAAACTGAATGATGCCTGAGCCCTGGACATGACCTTGTTTTTCTCACCCCTGCAACCCCAAGCTCAGCACAGAGCCTAGCACAGTACCCATTTGTAGACTGAATCAATAATGCACAACAAGGGTTAAAAGGAGTTGGTAAGACAAGATCCTCTGGATTTAGGTTAAACACAAACTTAATAAGAACAGAAAGTCAATATTACAAGGAATTACATTTTAGCTCATCATAATGGACATTTTCTGACAATAATTATTTGATGTCCACGAATGAAACAGGGTCTCTTGAAAAGTAGAGCATGTCCTTCAATAGTACATGTTTATTACTAAGGATGTTGAAGAGGCAGATTTTGTAAAGGGTTAGAGATGGACTAAGATCAGCTACATCATTTAAGATTTGTCTCAACTAGAAACCTTGTTAAGTCTATGGTCACTGAGGTACAGCTTTTATTAATGGCACTTATGATGATCTACGTGTGTGAGGATGTGGTGCTATGTTTAACAATGAAGACATTAAATAGAACTAAATAGTTTCTGTTAGAAATTTATGTTTCAATATAAGTAGAAACCAATATATGGGAGTAAGTATATGTAAGCAAATAAAAACATGACCACTGATAATAATTCAAGAATAAATATTCTTTCCAAGATGGAAAAGAGGGATTAAATTTAGCCTCCCACCTGAAATAACTAGAACACAAAACAAAACCTATGAAACAATGGTTTTTAAAACATTGAAAAACAAACAGCACAGGACTGTGATCCCTGAAAGGAGGGAAACAAAGAAGGTGACTCCTGAGATCGAACCAGCATATTTCCTAGAGGCTGCTTCCAGGCTGTGACACAGGAAGGGGGAACCCACACAGAACCTGCAGTCCAGCTGAGTGGAAAAGAGAGAGACTGGAGTTCAGAGAGGCCATGATGGCTAGGATTTGTAGAAGAATGCCACAGAGAGAAACTTGGAGGAAGGTCCCTTCAAGTCTTTGGCTGAGTGCTAATCTACATATGCATGAGAGGAAACCACCCAGAGCTGGGGAAAGAATACTGAGAATAAAGTTTCTGGAACTCATACCGAGCTTGGGAATAGTTCATGTTCCTTTCAGCCAGAGTAGAAAGACCTTTTCATGCAAAGGACATCAGCTAGGGCAGGGTTGGCAAACTAGAGCCCGCAGGCCAAATCTAGCCCACAGATTGGTTTCTGAACAGCTTGTAAACTAAGAATGATTTTATATTTTTAAAGGATTGTAAAAACACACAAAGAAAAATATGCAACAGGAACTATATATGGCCTGCAGAGCCTACAGTATTTACTATGTGTCCCCTTACCAAAAAAATTTGCCAGTCCCTGATGTAGTCAATTTAGTAGTGGAGACAAAATTAGCCCCCAGCTAAAGGTTGCTCTGGACCCACCCTAGCAAACTTGAAAGCAATCCTTAAAAGGATTCTACAAATTCCTAGTAACGTAGCTAACAGTGAAAAAAATCTAACACTATTTAATGAAATACAACAAAATTCAGTGCCCCAAAACATAAAATTCATCCAAAAAGTGCAGGGGTTGTAAGAGATAGAGAGAGAGTCTCAGTGCATTGATGATCAAACAACACCTTGTGAAAATTAATAAAGGGAAACCCTACTAAAATGGAGTCAGGAGGCCAGAAAGGGGAGATCTCATGCAATACAATTTAGATCCCAACAGGAAGAATGTACCTTACATCTCCAGCAGGAATTAACACTACTTTACCACCTCCAGAAGGAAGAAAAAGGATTCTTCTGGCCTGGCAACAGCTCAGTCAATGAGAGACTGTCACAACTCAGCCAATGAAAAGCCACTAGGCTTAAAACTCCCAGTTTTCCTCCAATGGACTTTTTGTTTGCAATAGCCCCTCCCAACTTCCCTTTGTCTTCTATAAAGGAGTTTTCTCTCCTTTGCTTTACCTGGACTTGCATGTGGTTCACCATATTTGCACGTACCAAATTGCAATTCTTTGCTGCTCTGAAATAAACTTGTTTTGCTGATTTAAAAAAAAAAAAAAATGCCGGGCTTGTAAGAAACAAGACTATATTACCCTGTATTATTTATCTATTGCCGTATAACAAACTACCCCCAAAACTTGGTAGCTTCAAGCAGTGATCATTTATTCTTTCTTATCATTTCTCTGAAGCAGGAATTCTGACAGGGCACAGTAAGGGATGCTTGCTTCTGCTTCACAATATTTGAGGCCTAAACTGGAAGATTTGAAGTCTGGGGGCTGGAATTTTCTGAAGTCTTGTTCAGCTACATATTTGGCAGTTGGTGCTCACTGTTTGCCACCTTTTGTAAGGAAAGAGTTAACAGAACAGGTCTGGTTATTTATTCCTTGTATGTCTCCAAGAGAACCTGGAACCATGAATGACCCTCGGCCAGCTGCTGGGCATATGTCCCTTGGATGTTAGGGATTGTTGATTTGGTTATATACACCTGGAGTGATGGGCTGTACTGTATCAGCTCATCAAATTGCTCTGCACAAATATAAAGATGAATGAGGTGCACCTGGTTTCATTGCTGGGGTTCTGAGTTTCAGCTGCCATGGCTGGTTGCATAGCAAGATATGCTTACATGACCAGCACACCAAAAAAGCCTTGGACCCCAGGACTTCAACAGGATTCACTGGGTACAGTCATTTTGCAAAAGTTCCTACAGTTCCCTGCTAGAGAGAAAGCATATCCTGTGATGGATGTACTGATGAAGGACCATGAAGCCTGTACTGAACCTCTCTGGACTCTACCCAGTGAAAATATCTTTCCTGTTGCTTCGCTCTGTATTTTCTGCCATAGTAAACTTTAGCTATGTATATAACCTCCTCTTGAGTCTTGTGAATCCTGTTGGTCAGTCACCAAAATTGGGGTGGCTTAGGACCCTCAAAACACCATGAAAATATTAATCAAAAGAAAGTTAGAAGATGTAGCAGTTACTCATTGCTGTATAACAAGTTACCTCAAATGTAGCAGTTTAAAACAACAAGCATTTACCATCTCATGGCTTCTGTGCATCAGGATTCTGGGGTGGCTTAGCTGGTGTTCTTGTTCAGGGTCTTTTCCAGTCTAGGTGCCAGGCTTGGCTGGGTCTGGAGGATCTGGGCATCCAGGCATACTTACTTGGTGGTTGGCAGAAGGCTTCAGCTCCTTGCCACTTGGATGCTCCATAGGGCTGCTCATGACCTGACTTCACTTCCCCCAGAGGAAGTGGTACCAGAAAGAGACAGGCTATGACATAAGTCACAATATTTTACCATCTAATCTCAGAAGTAAAATAACTTCACTTTTACCACGTTTAGTAGTTACACAGACCAAGTTTGGTACCATATGAGGAAGGAGTACACAAAGGTGTGTATACCATAACTGGGGATCATTGGGAACCATCTTGAAGGCTACTAGAATAGCTATGTTCACATCAGACAAGGTAGATCCCAGAAGAAGGGATATTATCAGAAATAAAGAAGAATATTTCATAATAGTAAAGGGATCAATTCCTCAAGAAAATGAAAAATCGTAAATGTGTATACTGAGCTTCATGCCTAATTCTAAGACCCAAATAGAGGTTTTCTTCACTTGTGCTTGTTATAAGCATTTTCTGTAGGAGATATTTGGCATATTTCTAAGTCCACCTGTGCTATCATCATCATCTTCCTTATAGTCCTCCTCAATACCAAGGGAATCCAAAAACCAATATGTTTTTTCTTCTATGAAATAATTAAGGAAATGCTGTAAAAAATAAAAGTTCACTCGTAAATAGCTCAGCTTTGGGTAACGCTCAGCAGGAAAGTCACCTAGGTGTCAAAAATGGGCACGGGGATTTCAAGAAATCCGAGTTCAGCAAGGCAAACAGGAAACTATAACCACAAATGAGAAACAATGCCAAGACAGCAGAATATGATGTTGAGGTGATGGATATTTTTGATGGTTGATAGGCTCACAAAATTTGACACTGATGATGTCTGGGAAGTGGGGAGAAGGCACTGGAAATTCTAGTAACTAGGCCATGAGTACATGAGGATGTGACTGTCTGGTTCACCACTGACATCTTGGTGCCTAGCACAGTGCTGGGCATGTGAATAAACTAATAGGAAATGTTTATCTCTTTTTGGAAAGAAAAAACAGTATGTAATGGGAGAGTCTTTCAAAATGGACCAACAGGTTTAAAGACATCATTTGAATAAGGACTGCAGAATATAGACTTTTATGCTTCAAGACTAGTTTCTCTGGTTTCTTCTTAAATTCTAACAGCTTGTGATAAGAAGAAAAGAAAGATCTGGAAGAGAATTCTATGCAAGAGTCAAAGTAGGCAGGGCTTCCCTGGTGGCACAGTGGTTAAGAATCCGCCTACCAATGTAGGGGACACGGGTTCGATCCCTGGTCCAGGAAGATCCCACATGCCACAGAGCAACTAGGCCCATGCACCACAACTACTGAGCTTGCGCTCTAGAGTCCAGGAGCCACAACTATTGAGCCTGCTTGCCACAACTACTGAAGCCTGTGCACCCAGAGCCCATGCTCTGTAACAAGAGAAGCCGCCACAATGAGAAGCCAGCACACTGCAAAAAAGAGTAGTCCCCACTCTCCGCAACTAGAGAAAGCCTGTGTGCAGCAATGAAGACCCAACGCAGCCAATAAATAAATAAATAAATAAATAAAATTTATAAAAAAAAAAAAAAACAGTCAAAGTAGGCAGATTTCAGATGTCCCCTGGCATTCAAGACTCTTCATGATCTGGCTCCTACTTACTTTTCTAGATTTTTCAAAAAAATCAGTTCTACCTTGTGGAAATCTGCCATTCCAGCCAATTGACCAACTACTGTGTTTTCTTGATTTAAGTTGTACATGTCTGCCCACTTTTTAATTATTCTGAAATCAAGAAGTTTTACATCAATGCATTTGGATGATGGCTCTCCTTTAAACATATCCTCTATTTTCTTCTCTTAGAGATTTGGCTAAAGGTATTTTTTTCCTCTTCTACATCAGTTGAAATCCAGTCGGTCTTTCCAGACTCAATTTAAATCTCAATTTAAAGTATTCTGTAGTACTTAATATTGTAGTTGTATGTGTCCCTGTTTTATTTCTCTTTCCAGATTATAATAAGCATCTAGAGGGTGAAAACTATGTCTTTTGCAAAGTTGCACTTTCTATGGCACATATTTTCCTCATTTTGATCATCAATAAATATTACTCTGGTGAATAAAGGAATAAGTTAATAACTATACAAATTATGCTTAAGGAATACAACTTATTACAAAAGAATGGGAACAATAACAATATGAGAAGATGTCCATAGTACATGGTTAAATAAGAAAAAAGTAAGCTGCAGAGTAGTATTATAGAATGATTTTATTTTTGCTAAATCAATCACAACAAATTCCTCCCTAAAATGTAGGATATAAATGTTTGCATGTACTTAGAAAGTCATTTGGAGGAACATAGCCCTAATGGTTAACATCAATTATCTCTGTAAAGTGGGATGGAAGTGATGAAATTATGAAAGTTCAAATTAAATTTTCCCTTTTTACTAGTTTACTTCATATATACACACCCCTATGTTATTTTTCTTTGGATTTAAAAAAAATCAACACAGTATGTGTGAATACATTTTACAGTGAAAATTGAGGGAGAAAAAGGAAAGTTCTGGCTATCTTTCAGATATGTAGTTTTAAGGTGAAAAAAGAAGAGAAAGCCCCAAATTCAATACATAGAAAGTTGTGAGTTATGAGATATGACAACCAAGAAATAAGACTAAGTCAGAAAACTATAGAAGAAAATAGTTTTTTGAACCCAGATATAACAGACTTCTAGGGCCTAGTACAATGGTTGATTTAAAACCCGCTATCACACAAAACAAAGTAGAAAGTTCAACTCTATGATATAAATCAAAGCAAGATCCTTTTTGGCCCATCTCCTAAAATAATGGAAATAAAATAAAAAATAAACAAATGGGACCTAATAAAAGCTTTTGCACAGCAAAAGAAACCATAAAGAAGACAAGAAGACAACCCTCAGAATGGGAGAAAATATTTGCTAACGAAGCAATGGACAAAGGATTAATCTCCAAAATATACAAGCAGCTCATGCAGCTTAATACCAAAAAAGCAAATAACCCAATCCACAAATGGGCAGAAGACCTAAACAGACATTTCTCCACAGAAGACATGCAGATGGCCAACAAACACATGAAAAGATGCTCAACATCACTAATCATTAGAGAAATGCAAGTCAAAGCCACAATGAGGTATCACCTCACACTGGTAAGAGTGGCCATCATCAAAAAATCTAGAAACAGTAAATGCTGGAGAGGGTGCAGAGAAAAGGGAACCCTCCTGCACTGTTGGTGGGAATGTAAATTGGTAGAGCCACTATGGAAAACAGTATGGAGGTCCCTTAAAAAACTAAAAATGGAACTACCACATGACCCAGCAATCCCACTACTAGGCACATACCCAGAGAAAACCATAATCCAAAAACAAACATGTACCATGATGTTCATTGCAGCACTGTTTACAATAGCCAGGACATGGAAGCAACTAAATGCCCATCAACAGATGAATGGATAAAGAAGATGTGGCATATATATATAATGGAATATTACTCAGCTATAAAAAGGAATGAAATGGAGTTATTTGTAGTGAGGTGGATGGACCTAGAGTCTGTCATACAGAGTGAAGTAAGCCAGAAAGAGAAAAACAGATACTGTATGCTAACTCATATGTATGGAATCTAAAAAAAAATGGAACTGATGAACCCAGTGACAGAACAAGAACAAAGACACAGATGTAGAGAACGGACTTGAGGACATGGGGTGGGGAGGGGCAAAGGGGAAGCTGGGACAAAGTGAGAGAGTAGCCTTGACATATATACACTACCAACTGTAAAACAGATAGCTAGTGGGAAGATGCT
This sequence comes from Hippopotamus amphibius kiboko, assembly GCF_030028045.1. Classification (NCBI taxonomy): domain Eukaryota; kingdom Metazoa; phylum Chordata; class Mammalia; order Artiodactyla; family Hippopotamidae; genus Hippopotamus; species Hippopotamus amphibius. The sequence goes on from NC_080193.1 coordinate 111,731,471, forward strand.
GCATAACATAGGGAGATCAACTTGATGATGGGTGATGACTTAGAGGGCTGGGATAGGGAGGGTGGGAGGGAGTCAAGGGAGGGAGGGGATATGGGGATATATGGATAAATACAGCCGATTCACTTTGGTTTACAGCAAAAACTCGCACAACAATGTACAGCAATTATATTCCAATAAAGAGCTTAAAAAAATAAATAAATACACTCACAAGGGAAAAAAAACCAAAGTAGAAGGTTCAGGGCAGTGGGTAAGTAAGTTATTTTAACAAAAAAGCCTCTTGCTTATGTTAAGGTATAACTGAAGCAAGACTCCTCTGCAACAGACATCTCTCAAATGTGTTTTTCTTCATAAGAGTGCCCCGTCAGAGGCATATTGCAAGTAGAGAAAATTATGTATTTATATGTAATCTCATGACATCATTGATGTTAACTAAATACCCTGGATGAGATTTTTGTATCTTTACATGTGATAACAACAGTTAACTTTTAACATTTTATTTTATTTATTCTTTTTTTTTTTTTTTTACTGCTATCCATATACCTGGCACTGTGCTAAATGTTTTATAGGTTTTATTTTATTGGTGCCTCCTGACAACCCTATGATATTACTCTCCCCATTTCACCAAAGGGGAAACTGAGGCTTAGATAAGTTAAGCAAGCAATGGCGTCAAGTTTGAACTCAGTAAGTCTACTAATCGATGGCAAATCCCTTTGCCTTTCCACAAATGTGTCTGTCATATGATCATACCTATTATTGCTAGACGTCCCATTATTCCTTATTTCATTTTCTTGCCCACATTTGTACCAACATAACACAAGAATCACCAGAACACATCTCAGATCAGTTCTGGCATCTATTCAGCTTCTTGTTTTTATTAGAAAAATAATATGTCCATTTTAAAGGGACTGATTAAAGATATCAAGTATATTTCCACTTTAAAGTAAATTTTCGTTCAGAAATAAAACTCAGACTCTTAGCTCCCTGAGTAATTGCTATGTGATGACTGCTTTTCTCCACAAAACAAGTTATTCTTGATGATTCTCAAGTCTGCCCCTTGTCTTTACAGAATACTTGTTGGGCAGGCAATGGGGATGAGGACCTAAGAATGCATGAGGAGGGTGATGGCTCCCTCAGAAAATGGGCGAGAGGGACGTGCCAGTGGGGCCTCTGTGGGTTGGCAATAGCTCTCTCTGAGTTGCCATCCTCGTTAGCAAGCATCCAGGGCACCAGCTCCCTTAGCTGCCCTTTCCCAGCCAATCCAGGCTGCGTTCACTCCTGAATCCCTCCGTGGAGTTTCTCTCATCAGCCATTCTTGTGCACAGACCTCACTCTGCTGCCAAAAGCAATAAATGGCCTGTCAGGATTGATGTGCATGGGGCTGCTAGCAAATAGGAACTGAAAGCCAGAGAATTTCATCTCCATTGGGTATCAGGACTATTTCAGAAAGCAGAAGTGCCAGCTTCATCCTTTAGTGATGGTCCTCAAAGGGTAATTGGAGAGTGTGAGAAAAACCCTGAAGAAAATCTGAAACAACATACTATAGTTGGGGAATTCTGAAAAGAGAAAACATGCTACAGACTTTTCTGCTTCTTCTCTCTCTTTAAACAGCTACATACCTTATTGATGTGCTAAGCACATATTTCACTAAATGGGAACTTCATTCAAGTTATCTTATAACTTTTATTTATTACTCTACTTCCACTTAACCTTTTTCTCTCTTTTTCTCAGTAAATATGGCTATAAAGATACAGGAAATCCATTAGCACTTATTATCCATTGAGCCAGCATGGTGCTTATTAAGCCCAAGGAGAAGCCAGTGAATGCTACAGGTGTGGC